>NW_027526225.1:12366068-12568568 GCF_048455015.1 Haemaphysalis longicornis | reverse complement strand
GCGTGCCCAGGAACAGCCGGGGGGGCCTTTGTGCTGGCGCACGGAAACAGAAACACACGAAACATAATGTACACATCTCTCAAATACAAAATAAAATACAAAATACAAAGGGAAAAAAAAACGAAAGTATAGCTTATGTTGAAGTTACGGAATGAAAGTCATTTAAGTGCATGAACTCAAGGATAAAAGACAAATGCAGAATAAGAAAAGTTGGCAGTTACGCCAATACAAACTCACAGACATGTTTGCGAAACAGAGTAGGGCAATCATTAAATATATCAAGGTAATCCGAGTACCGATTGTACGTGCATTGCAGTCGGAACACAGGGCACAAGACACGCAGGCAATTGGGGTTGCAAAAGGTATCATGTTTCCTGTTCCACTTTTGCGGCACATAAAGACGAACATGTTGTAGCAGCTCACCACAAGACACTATGCCGTGCATAATTTTAAAGAGGAAGAGAATATCAATCAATCAATCAATCATTTATTTGCGTGCCCAGGAACAAGCGACAAGACACACACAAATTGAAGTAGCGAAAATTACAGAAATAAAGCACAGGCGGAGCCTGGGTACAGGTAAAAAAGAAAAAGAAGATGCCTTTGTGGCTCAGCTTATTGTAATGAATACACAACAAGCAGAGAACAAAGTTTAACAGTAACACGACAAAAACAATGACAAGAGTATAGAGACAAATGATAAGACAAGCATGATAAGTAAACAGTTTCAAAAACAGGCAACTATATTGGTTAAACAGAACCACAGAGAAACCAAATTTCAGCAATAAAAAAAAGAAAAACGAACGACAGAGATATCATAGATGTTTAACATACTGTGTTCAACAGCGCAGTACGGTAAATTGTAAAGGAGCTTTGAAAGATGTCAAGGCGTTCAGAGAAGCGGTTGTAGCAATTCTGTATTCTGCGCGCAGGAGAATGATTGGAGTTGCGCGCAGCGGTCAAGAAAGGGCGATGCGACCTGGTGGGCCTCTGTGGAATACTAAACTCTAAACAGTTAAGCGGGTCTGCGCAAGAAAGGTCACCATGAACAATTTGGTGAAGAAATGTAAGGTCTGCACTCATACGTCTGCAGGTCAACGAAGGAATGGAAGGAACTATGGGTAAGTCAGAATCAGGACCTGGACTGTGATTGTGATGACGGTGCTTAAATATGGATAAAAACTTCTTCTGCACACGTTCTATTAATTCACTACTGGATTTGGGGATGCCGTTCCAGGCAACAGAAGCATATTCTAACTGGGGGATACATAATGCATTGTATAGCATTAGAAATGGATCTGGAGAAGAGAATTCCTTTGTAATCCGACACACATTTCCAAGACTTCGGAGCGCTCGCCGGGTGATGAGCCTAATATGAGAAGAAAAAGAGAGGGTACTGTCGAAAAGAACCCCGAGGTCCCTAATCTCCTCAACCCTTTGCAAAGGAGCTCCCGCTATACTGTAGGAAAACTGTAGAAGACGGGTTTTCCGGCTGTACGTGACAACCTTTGTTTTAGCTGGATTTAAAATTAGATAGTTTTTGCTGCACCAGACCGATAATTCCGACACATCCCTCTGCAAGGCACAGCAGTCCTGAAAACTGCTAATGTGCCTAAATAGTTTGACATCATCAGCATAGAGAAGAAATGAAGATTTTGTTAACACTGTTGAAACGTCATTGATAAAGATAGAAAACAATAGTGGACCCAGCACAGAACCCTGAGGTACACCACTCGTTGCAGTGTAAACACTAGACCTTTTGAAGTTTACATCTACGTAAAAGGACCGGTCAAGGAGATAGTTTGACAACAAGGCAACAAGACTTGCATCAACACCGGACATAGTAAGCTTGTTAATTAATATTTTATGGTTCACTACATCAAACGCCTTACTGAGGTCAAAATAAATAACATCCAACTGGCCGTTTTATAATAATAATAATAATAATCAATCAATCAATCAATCAATCATTTATTTAACGTGCCCAGGAACAACCCAGAGGTCAATAATCAATCAATCAATCAATCAATCAATCTTTATTTTTGGTGCCCAGGAACAACCCTAGGGTCTTGGTACTGGTACACCATATACAAGCATTCATAAAAACAAACTAAAATCAAGACAACACAACACAGAAAACCATATATATGAAAGAAACAATAAGATAAAAATAGTTACAGAGATCCCAGAAAGCAAAACAGCAAAAAAAAAAAAGGAAGCCTAGTGTTAGAAGCCATGACACCCGGCCAGCAAAACGTTGAAGGCACGTGAAAAATTGAAAATACACAAGCAAAACTCAATGCACATGACGGAGATAGATTATACACATAAAACAAAGGTTTTGTAACAAAATGTTAGGAAGTTTCAAAATGAAAAAACGAAGTTCAGCGTTACAAGCACTGACACCTAAACCGACAGAAATTCAAGCAACACAAAATCAGGAAAAGTGAAAAACAAACAAGCAAGATGATGATTTGCATAAAATAAATACGGAACCGAAATACGGCACATAAATGACATAAAGGCACTTAAGCTACAACAGTTTTCAATTCATTAGAGAACAAAGACAAAGAGCTCTGGAATATATCAAGACGATCGGAATATTCATTATATGCACATTGTATTCTGCAGATGGACGAGCATCGTTTACTTAAAGCATCTGTTCTGAAAGTTCGAAATCTTCGGAAAAGTTTGTTCGGCAAGTTGACATTGATAAGTGCAACCAAGTCATCACACAAAATATCACCATGAAGAAGTTTATAAAGAAAGATAATGTCAGCTCTCATTCGTCGACACCAAAGGGAAGGAATACTTTTGAGACAAGACATGCTGCCGTTTGCGTCTTCTTGTACATGACGGAAACGGTGCCTAAAGATAGAAAGGAACTTATTTTGAACCCTTTCGATGCGGTCACTATTGGACTTGCAAGTTCCATTCCAAACAACAGAACCGTATTCGAGAAGAGGTAAGCACAGAGCCGAATACAACTTTAAGAAAGGAAGAGGACTTTTAAACTCTCTAGAATACCTGCAGACAGCACCCAGACATCGAAGAGAGCGTCCGGTAATTTGTGTAACGTGGGAAGAGAAAGTCAGAGAAGAATCAAATAGTACTCCCAAGTCCCGAATTTCGGTCACCCTCGGCAGTGCAGTGCTTGCTATTTTATAGGAGTATTGCAGCTGTTGAGTTTTCCTACTATAGGAAACAACTTTCGTTTTTGAGGGGTTCAAAATTAAGTCGTTTTTGGTGCACCAACGATGGAATGACACGATATCAGCCTGAAGAGAATTACAGTCCTGAACATTACGCACTTCTCTGAAGATTTTCACATCATCAGCATACAACAAAAAAGAAGAATTTTTAATGGCAGAAGCAACATCGTTAATGAAAATGGAAAAAAGAAGGGGGCCCAGAACGGAGCCCTGGGGTACACCACTGGTTGCTTTGTACCTAAATGACGTTTGACCATTAACACTTACATAGCAATATCGCTCCTGGAGATAGCAACGTATAAGACCCACTAAGGAAGCGTGAACATCTAACAGAATGAGCTTGGCAAGCAATAACGAGTGGTTGACTACATCAAAGGCCTTGCTCATGTCACAGTAGACCGCATCAAGCTGGCTTCTACCAATGACTGCTGGGACAGCCTGCTCCATGAAGCATGCGAGGTTTGTGGAAGTTGAGCGACCACGCATGAAGCCATGTTGATTAGGAATGAGGACGTGTTTAAGTGAGAAAGACAAGACCTTATGAAGAGATAACTCGAATATTTTAGAGGCAGAACAAAGAAGCGACACTGGCCTATAGTTCATGGGGTCAGTTTTTGGGCCTGACTTGAAAACAGGGAATACACGACAGATTTTCCATGATCGAGGGAACGTGCCAGACCGGAGACAGTTATTAAATATTGAGGTGAACACAGGAACAAATATATTTGCATACGTTTTTAGAATTGCAGCAGGAATACCATCTGGCCCAGAAGAAAACGAGGGCTTTAGCCGCTTAATGCTGGCCCGCACGATGTTCTCATCCAATTGGAAACAAGCGGAGTAACCGTCCTGGTGACAAGAGACGCTGTCATCATCACTACCACCGCTAAGCCCAAACAAAGAAGAAAACTGACGAGCAAAGCAGTCGGCCGCATCTGCAACCTCATCGCCGTTGGAATCCAGTAGACGAATAGATTCTTTCGTTGTACTAGATCTAGAATGAATGTACTTCCAGAAGGCTCCCGGCTGATGAGTTGCTTTAGCTTCAACTGACGCCAGGTACAAAGCATGATCACGTTTGTGCAATATTTTGCATAGGGCACGTAGGCGCCGGAACTCCTGAACGAACTGATTCGCACCAGAGCGCTTCAGTTCGTTCAGGAGTTCCGGCGCCTACGTGCCCTATGCAAAATATTGCACAAACGTGATCATGCTTTGTACCTGGCGTCAGTTGAAGCTAAAGCAACTCATCAGCCGGGAGCCTTCTGGAAGTACATTCATTCTAGATCTAGTACAACGAAAGAATCTATTAATAATAATAATAATAATAATCAATCAATCAATCAATCAATCAATCAATCAATCAATCAATCAATCAATCATGTTTATTTACGTGCCCAGGAACAGCCAGAGGCCTGAGTGCTGGCGCACGGGTAGTTTCATGAAAACAAAATACAAGAAACATATAGCAAGAAACAAACAAGCGACAAGACACACAAATTGAAGTAGTGAAAATGACAGAAATAAAGCACAGGCGGAGCTTGGGTACAGGTAAAAAATAAAAAATCCGACACACATTTCCAAGACTTCGGAGCGCTCGCCGGGTGATGAGCCTAATATGAGAAGAAAAAGAGAGGGTACTGTCGAAAAGAACCCCGAGGTCCCTAATCTCCTCAACCCTTTGCAAAGGAGCTCCCGCTATACTGTAGGAAAACTGTAGACGACGGGTTTTCCGGCTGTACGTGACAACCTTTGTTGTAGCTGGATTTAAAATTAGATAATGACAAGCAGTGCGCAAAATGTGGCGTTTCTCTAGCGGCCAGATGTCTGTACGTGGTCTCTACATTTTGTGTTCCTGCCCTGCAAACGAATCCTTAACGTATCTTTGCCTTACGACCACTCAATTCCGTCGGGTGCGGGTTACCCAGTAGGTGCTGCCGAACAAGTAAATCAATCTGTGCGAAGTAAGCCTGCAATGGAAGAGAAGCTCCACCAGAACAGGCCCTACACCATCACGAGAGCGGCCGCTAAGGGGCCGCGGCGCTCACATGCGTTCCACGTCGGCTCTGTGCTTTTTGCTTCCAACTGCGGGAATTCGTTACCCAAAACAACGTGAGTGGTGCCAAAGGGCACAGAAAGGTGCACGGATCCACTGGATTCCAACCTTTGACCTTTCAGACTGGATGCCGAAATATTGCTTCTCAAAGGCTGTGCCACGTTTCCAGTGAGCTAAGCCAAAGAGGCCTAAGACGCCGACTGAAGCTTTCTGCAGCTGCTGCATAAGCCCCCAATAGAAAACATCATCGAAAGAGAAGACATCGACCAGCAGAGCTGGCCCACCCTGACAGGACTACCGTTCCCACGTTGGCACCTCCAACACTACCACGCTGGGAACGTGGGAGTGTTCGAGGTGCCGAGCATTAAAATTCTGGGTCTTACTCCCCAGAGGAACCGCGCCAACGCCTGCTTTATAACACACTAAAATCCCAGGTAACTGAAACCATGGGCATATTACGGATGATTGCAGCTCGCAACAAAGGCCTTGTAGAAGCAGAGAGACTCCACCTCATACGGGCGTTTTTAATAAGCCGCATTACGTATTCTCTGCCGTACCTCATTCCCTCGTAAGCAATGTTGGCAAAAATATTTGTCTCATTTACCGGATTACCAGACGGCATTGCAGGTACCCCACAGCACTCCCACTGCCAGATTGGAACAGCTGGACATTTACAACACAGCAGAAGAAATAGTCGAGGCCCATCAACTCGATCAACTTAGCGCATATGGAAAACACCCACTGGTCGACAGGTCATGCATAGATTAAATCTACGAGCTCGGCTAATCATTGATCCTGAAGTCTCCGTTCCTCCAAGCATTCGCGCGCACCTCCGGATCTGCCCTCTCCCACGCAATATGCACCCAGTGCACAACAAAACACGGAGGCAACAGCGAGCACGCGCCTTGACTGAGAAATACGCTCTACGTAGACGCAGCAGACTACAAACATCACGACGCGTACGCTGTGGCAGCAATATTCAGCCCTAACGTCCCACCTCACACCTCCCTCAAAATACGCACCCGTCATCCGGCAACGACGGAGGAAGTGACAATCGTCCTAGCACTAACGCAATGGCCAACCCCCACAATCATAATCTGTCATTCGAAAACGGCCATTCAAAGCTTTGCCAGAGGTGCCATCTCTGCTCAGGCGCTCCAAATTCTTGTTCAAAGTCCCCCTACCGACCGCGTGCAGCAGATCTGGATTCCTGCCCATACAGGGCTGGGGGCCAGTGAGGCAGCCAACAAAGCAGCTCGAGAACTCACTGTCCGAGCAGACCGAAGCCTCGTACCCGTACACGGAGCCCGATCAGCCCGATACAGATTGCTGATGTATAGGGAAATAACGGAGCATTATAGAGATGCGGCGCTCTACAGTGAACCGGATCTTTTGAGCCGCTCTTTTTGAAGAGCGGGTGAGCCGTGGCTCAGTAAAAGTGAGCGGCGGTTCTTTTGGAGAGAGGGAGCCCCTTGTCGCCAGATCAGTGATCTGTGTCGAAAAGGGCGAGCCACAGCACAGCAAACCATGGAGGAAGAGCCAACGGAGCCGAAGGGCCGGGTAAAATCAGCCGTCCCTCTGCGCCAGCTATTGCCGGCGCGAGAAAGCAACTGCACTGCCGGGCCAGCTGGGGCTAATTTTCCGAATTCCTCTAGCGCCCCTTGTCGTGGGAGCAGACAGTTCGAGTCACGAGAACGGGATGTACTTTTGAGCCGCTCTTCGGCTCTTCCGGCTCTTCCGCTCAGTAACTGAGCCGAAGAGCCGGGTCAAATGAGCCGTTTCCCTGCGCCATCTATTATCGGCTCCAGAAAGCAACCGCATTGCCGGGCCAGCTGGGGCTAATTTTCCGAAGAGCCGGAAGAGCCGAAGAGCCGGGTCAAAAGGTCCGCCACTTCGGGGCGAGTTTCGCGCCATCTATTAGCGGTGCAAGAAAGCAACTGCTCTGCCTGACCAGGTGGGGCTAATTTTCCAAATTCCTCCAGCGCCTCCTGTCTTGTGAGAAGACAGTCCGAGTCAGGAGAGCCGGTTCTTTTGAGCCGTTTTTTGACTATTCTGACCCGCTCTTTGAGGGAGCCGCTCATCGCGAAGCGGATCTTCTGAGTCGCCATTTGGGAACAGCGGTTCAGAGACCTCGGCGGCGGCGGCGCCGGTGAATGGCAGATCGGGAGGCCGCAATGGCAGCAGTGAACGAACTGCGTCTGTATTTTCAAAGTATTAAGAAAATAAACTCCTGTGACCATATGATTGACCACAGTCACATTTGTGCGGTCAGCTGTTGTTCGAGTCAGGAACGAGCCGGATCTTCTGAGCCGCTCAGTTCAGCGGCGATTCTCGGCTCCCGCCGGTCCTTTGGCAGAGCGACTCTCCCAAGAACCGCTGCTCAGCGGCTGCTCGCTCGATCACAGAATCGTGCTCAGCATGGCTTTGGACGGGTCGTGTCGGCACGTTCCGGTAGAGTTATTAGAGGTGTATCGGCCGACCCAGCCGGGTCTTGTGTGCGCGTCATCTATTACGGCTACCAATAAGCGGACCTCTCCCCCTTTGAAATAAACTGAACAAAGTTTTGTTCACAAACTGCAATATCGTGTTTTCTAGATCATTTTTTCTGGCGTCACAGCTCACTAGTAGAGATCATATTTGACAAAAAGTTGCATTTTTTATTGATATATCGACAGTGAGTGAACCTGAAATACCACATACTGAAGTATAATTACTTTTGTAATGATGATGAGGCCAATTCTTTACAGCATAAATACAGCGGATGTTGTTACAAAATAAATGTCTCAATAACAATTAAGTAATAATTTAGAGTATGCATTCTTCACACAGGTTACAGACCGAAATGAACCACTGAACCGTTCAAATGAACCGGTTAACTTCAGTGAACTGAGCCGTTCTGAGCCGCTCACTGAAGTGAGCTGTTTTGCCCATCACTAGAGCCTTACCCCCTGGCCCTCCGCATATTTCCGTCGGCTCGTTCTACCCTCTCTCACTCGGATGAACGCTAATGGCGCCTTATGCAAACTAACTTTGCCCTGTCGCGTCAAACTTCACCTAATTCATCGCACCCTGTATCAGTCCCCCAACTGCCCCGCATGTGACTTGAAAGACACCATCCTCCATACTATGTTGGCATGCAACAACGATCCCTTCCCATTAATCCGTACAACCGAGCAATGGGAGGCGGCGCTGGGTAGCTCCGACCCGCAGATGCAGAAAGGTTGCCTTGGTCACCGGCAAACTGCAACTACCAGCCAACGCCCTCTCCTAGCAACGTATCACAATAACGTTTATTTCCCCCCCCCTCTCTCTCTCACCGTCGCTAAAGCAGACGACAATGCCGACGGAAGGGTCCTGCCGGCACGCTCTCCGGGATAAGCACGGGGAACGCTGTGTACAAGCGCGCTATCGCCGCGCCATCTCCACTGTGCTCCGCGAGTGAAAAGCGCCCTCCGCCTCCGCAGTCACGTTGGGAGTTTCTTGTCCTGCACGCCGCGAAAGAACCGCTGCCCGGTAGAGGAAGAAAGCTTTGCTTTAAAACTTAACAAAGTTAAGGCGGCGACTGCTCGGCAGACGGACCGGCAATGCGTTCGTTATAAAACATTGAACGGGAAGTTCCTCGAAAATACTGCAGCAGCGTCCTCACTGGGTACGCAGTTGAGTATACAAGGTCGAACACTGCGCCGCGTACTGCCAGCACGCTACACATGGTCCTTCGCCCCGATTGACGAAATCAGTGTAGCAGACAGCGGGAGGTTTAGCCAGCTGCATGTGCTTTCTAAGTATCTTCGTCTTATAGAGGAGAACCTTCAGCAGGCGAAGAAATGGTTTATCGTATCTGGTTCTTCGCAGAAACCGCATAACGGCGACGGGGCCTGATTAGAGCGGTGTAAGTAGTAATTTAAATTTGGCACGTGGCAGCGAAAGCTAGTTAGGGTGACGTCGCAAGCTCGCGACTGATTTATGCTGCCCTTTCAGGAGTGACGGAGGGGCTCGAAGTCCTAGTCTTCGTAAGCAGAATCAGGCATACTTCGAAGTAAGCGCAGCCTATCAAAGCAAACCGAAGTTATGAGGGTAATGGGCGGCAGGACCTCCACTACTGGACCGCCCAAAGCCATTCCTCCCAGAGCATTAGCCGATTAAGCCAGATGCCTGCGTGTTCAGGTACCCTGACGAAATGAAGCTCACGAAGGGAGGAAGGCGATAAAGAAGCAAGGGATCGACGTAGGGGGGATGAAGTTGAGGAAGTAAGGACAGAACAAAGAGAAATTGAATTTGTGAGAATTATTGCCTGTCTTTTTGAGGAACAGCGCTTAAGAAAGGCCAGGACTATTGAGATAAATTCTGCGTAGAAAGATGTAGTAAAGTTCGGCAGCCGGAGGGAAAAGGCCCAATCTAAACCGGGAGAAAAAATACCCCCGCCTGCCTTCTCCTTCCGGACAGAAGAATCGGTTGTATTAATGGCGTGGAAAGGGAAAATCACTCAGATTATCCTGTAGAAGGCCCGTTAAAAGGTTCAGAGGGAGTAATTTACCGTTAGAATGAAAAAGTTCATCAAAATAAATATCTAAGGGCGACACTTTCTTTAAATGGTGGCATAACCTTTGCCTCCGCGATAGGTGGAGGTTTTCCCTTATGTGAAGCTGGCCTGCAAACTTGGCACTTTACATCATTCCTTGTGTCACCCTGTATTTTGGGGTAAAAGAACCCTTCGTTAATTGTCCTCACAGTTAGCTTGAACCGTCGTTGTCCAGCGACCACATTTTCATGCGCTGTTGCAAAAATTGCATCTCGTTGGTCTCGCGGTACGACAAGCTGCATGGCTTGTCTACCAGAATTGGATTGGCACCTTCTGTAAAGAATTATATTTACTACTTCGAAATCGTACCCTGTACGATTCCGTCTCCACTGAGTTCCTACATGCCGATAGCAGCCCCGTAGGCATGGATCTTGCTTTTACCATTCTTCCAGTTCAGTTGGAGTTAGTGGTAACTGTCGGAAGGACGGAATCCGAACCATCGGCTTTTCCTCCTCCACTTGTTCAATCACTGAGCAAACTACTTGTACTTCAGCTTTACTTTCTTCACTTCCCTCATAGTTCTGCTGCTGACCTGCTGTTCGGATCTGTGTACCCAAAGTACTCCCCGCGTTGCCTTTGGACCTATAACTGCACTCTCCAGTGCTGTGTTCCGTCTTGTAGCAAACGTTGCACACAAGGTCTGCTTCGCCACCTGCATTATTAATGTGGCAATCTTCTGCCAGATGTCTGACGCGATCACACAGGAAACATTTTCTCGGCGGGAGCGAACCTGTTGGTCAATTTCTTGTTTCGGGAGTCTTTGAATTGAGATCGGGCTTTTTGTCTGTCTCGGCTTTCATTTCACCCAAATTCTCCCAACCCTGCTCGTCAATTTATGCATCTGTCGACTCAGCCAGGTCGTCGAGAGCCTGAAGTCTTTTCTCTTTTAAAAACGCAACTAAATCGGTATTGCAGCGATCCAGATATCGCTCTACGATGATCTCATTTCGAATTGCCTCGTAGGTCTTTGCTGTGCCATAGAGCTCCATCCATCTATCAAAGTAGTTGCTGAGCCGGGCAGCCAACTGTCGGCCTGTTCCTGCATCTTCTGACTTGCACTGTTTGACCTTTGTCTAAACTGTTCTGCACTTGGGTGAAATCTTTGGAAGAGGGCAATATTTACTTTGTCGTAGTCGGTAGAGACTAACGCGCTGGCATTCGCCCGAAGATACTGAATGCTCTCCTTTCAAGAGCAAGCTCAAGGCTATAGCCCATTCTGACCTTCCGCAGCCCTGGCATGCAGCTATCATTTAAAATCGTTGAAGTTTCACATCTAAATTATCCCGGCTTTCCTCGAACGGTGCCATCAATTTCTTTGGACTGATCCTAAAGGCTCAGGGTGACACCGAACATGCCCAATCGCTTCTTTCTATTATCAGACGCTGCGAAGCATATTCAGCATGAAGTGTTAGTATTTTTTGGTCTCTATCTTCCTTCTGCCGTTCTCGTTCATCTCTCTTCTGCTTCTCATTGCCAACGCCTCCTTCTTAGTCAATCCTAGTGCCTCGGTAAGAGCTAACAGTTTTTCTGGACCCATAGTCTACCTGCGTGAATTAAAAGTCACAATACAAGATGATGGATCCTGGCAGGCTCGCCTAAACTGTCACGTAAATTCATCACATCAGGTGGACCTGAGGCACAGAAAAAATGTTTACTTGACGAGGACGATATTTCGGAGCCCATGACAAGTAATCGTGAATATTCAAAGAAGTGTCCTCGGCTGGACGCCGCGTAAAAGTCATGAAGGATGGTGCGTCCTTATGTTACAGCTGATGCCTTCCTATTTGGTGCAGGAATCAAGCCACCTGTCGTGTTTAGTAGAGGCTTGCAGGAAGTGGGCTCAGCCGTCGCCGCCAACAGCCAAAGGAGCGTAGCTTTAGGTGCGATTTTGAACTGGTTTCGGTGCGAAGCCCGAGCGTCCAGCCCGTTAACCCAGCTGGTTACCTGGAGCCACCGACGGAGCATTTCCTCGGGGTCTCCCTCCAGAATCGTCGCTGCAATTCCGGTCAGTAGGCCTGAGGCGTTGTCAGGCCCCAGTAACGCTGGCGTCAGTTCCAGAAGCGTTGCCTTGTCCGACTGTGTTCCTCTTCCACCAAACGCTTACCGTTTCCTTTTTTCTTCTGGTCTTCCTGTTTATCTAAATGTTCGCACACTTCCTAATTTTTTTGGCACTCACTCCTTCGTGGGGTTCGGCACATACCCTTTCTGGGTGGTTGCTCTTGACAACCGGTAAGATTGAGCTGCTATAAAATTTCCTCTTCAGGGACAATGGTAGGCGGACATTCATTATCTGAGAATGCCTGCCGAATGAACTCCATCGGTTTCTTGTTCTTTTAATTATCTCTGCCTCATGGTCGGGATCCGGTGTCACTACCTGGCCTAAGTATATACATATGCTCACCACTTCCTCTGCCTCGCCATCTATCTCAGACCGCTATGCTTTCCCGAGGCTATTGATCATTACTTCAGTTTTCTGCATATATTTTAAAGCCGATGGTTCTATTCTGCTTGTCCAGTGCAGTACGTATGCTTTACAAATTGTTCCCCGAGTTACTTAGGAAGACAACGTCATCAGGAAATCTGAGGTTACTGAGGTATTATCCATTAACTCTTACGCCCACCTGCTCCCAATCCAATGTTCTGAATACTTATTGTAAACATGCTGTGAATAACATTAGAGAGATTGTGTCTCCGTGTCTGACGTCATTCCTTAAAGGTATTTTCACTGCTTATTAAGGTATCTTAAAGGGGCCCCGAAAGGCGTTTTGAGCACACTAAATGAAGTAGCGCAATCGTTAGATTGGGTCGTCAAGGTCATCTGGGTCAAGTATTACTCTTTCACGCGCAGCTGAAAGCTCACACTTTTGTTGCAAAGTTTGTCGCTTTTTTCTCACCCTTTCCTTCGTGTTTTTGGACGCCGCCATCTTCACATGTCTACATCATCGATTCCCAGATGTTCGTCATGAGCTAGACATCCTGCTATTGGGCGGCTTTTTCAGGCACTTCCGGCAAAGAGATGAGTCGTCTGCTCAGCGTCGGCTCGCCGGCTGATCTGCCAGCGGAGTGTCGGAGTGCTTGGACATTTTACGACAAACGAAACAAGTGTAAACAAACGCTTAACCGTTCGTATTGAATGCAACACGGCCATAACACGACATGGATATTCTCTTACCTGAGTACGTTTCATAACAAAGCGTTGAAGCCCCGTGGCACTTCTTTCGTGCAATCGCAGAGAACGCCCTGAGCCGAATGCCCGGGTTTGACGGATACATTTTATTTTACTTCAAAACAATCCAGAGATGCGTTTAGAACGAACACAACGTCACAACATGCGTTGCAAGTCTGAACCGCGATTGACAGACGATGGGTTGCCTCCTCCTGCCCGTCGTAAATTCGGCACTCACCTCGCGCGCGGTTGCGGGGACGAACAGCAAGTCACTTAACTCTGGCGCGCAAGCCGAGATGGCTTTTAGCCACGCACACTGCACATACCCCATGCGAGGTTGAGTCGTACGTCACTCGAGAAAGATAATCCAGACCATGGGAAGCATTATCCACCAGCAGAAGCACAACGTCGCATTTCATCGCGAAACAAAAGGTGTCTTCGATTTGGCTGCACTCGCTGCACTCATTCAGGTAGTGCAACACTCGCCTCTTCGATTTTCGAGGGAAGCGCTTTTCTCTTCGATTTACCGATGGTGCAGAGAGTGCAGGATGAGTTCACGGCTTTCCCTGCACTTCCCAGGGAGGAGGTGCAGAAGCAGACGACAAAGGTGCCGGACTGGTTCTGCAGGGCGGCGCCTGCGCTGAACTGGCTGACCTCATTCTGAACTCATGCAAAATGTGCAGGCCAAATCGAAGAGACCTAAAGGCGTCCACAACACACACATCATCGCCTCCTGTAATGCCAAACGCATCTCGCACTTCCAAATGAGAGTGAGTAGTATGCCTGCAGTGCCCATATGCCGCGAGGTGGGGCCCCAAGCTGAACCGGCATCACGCAACCGTAACTGACTTCTGGGGCGGTTTGTGCCTTGTTACCAAGGCAACCGATGTTTGAGATTGTCAAAGAAATGGCGCTCGCTCCAGCGCTAGAAAGCTCAGAGGCGCGCCGGAGCATGTGTTGCGAACGTTGCCGCTCTCCACCACGCGTCGCCCTAAGCTGAACTGGTCACATGATTGAAGCGTGCACGGGTTCTGTATCGGTTTAAAATGTCTTTTTCACACGCCGCCGGCAGGAATTACCACCACCGCAAAATAAGACCCGGCACCAGCGGGGCCACATCTGATACGGCGCTTTTTGGATAAACAGTGCGCGGTGCATGAGGGGCATGAGGGACCGAGCGCACGGTCCTCCCCGAGCGGCTGCGAGTTCGCCGCCAATTAAAAGTGACGTGCTGCCCTGCAGCAACGCACACCGCGAAAGGGCAAGGCCAGGCCGCCGCACAAACGCGGCCAGATTTTTCGTTCGCTTTTCCAGCCTTGAGCGGAGTGAGGGATTGAAGGTGTCAACAAAGCTTGCCCGTAGCAGACGGCAGTATGAGCAGCGCGATAGCGGAAGTACGTCACCGCCGAGGAGCGCAGCATCACGGGAGGTAAGGCTGGCGCGCCGTCAACAGCGGAGAGTAAGTTGAAAGGAGGAGGAAACGCGGCGCGCCGATAATGCGCGGTTTTTGATTTACGATATCTCAGCTAATACTCATCGCTTCAACAAAATTCTTGCGGGAGGAGATTGCTAATACATTGTATTATTTAGTTACATGTACATCCATGCATCGGCGGAAGGTATTTCAGGACCCCTTTAATACTTAAGGTAAATCCTTAAGGTATTTTCACTTCCTTAAAGGTATTTCACTGCTCTCCTGATGGAGGAATATGTTACCTTCGGAACCATTGTAAATATCCTGTAGTATTCTTACATAATGCTCGTCTACACCCTGGTTCCGCAATGCCTGAATGACTGCTGAGTTTCGACCAAGTCGAATGCTTTCTGAAAATCGATGAAGGCTATTTATAGTGGTTGAGTATACTCCGCGCAATTTTCTATCACCTGATTGACCGTGTGAATATGGTCTAGTGTTGAATAGCCTTTACGAAACCCTGCTTGTTCATGAGGTTGACTGAAATCTAAGGTGGCAGATGTCTTGTTAGCGATTTCTTCGTACGGAGCTTGCAGAAGACTGGCAGTGAGCTGATAGGCCCATAATTTTTGAAGTTTTTTATGTCACCTTTCTAATCGATTAGGATGATGTTCGCGTTCTTTAAGATTCCGGTTCACGCGCGGTGCTTAGGCATAGGGTATGCAGGTTTGCCAGTTTTTCTAGTACAATTTGGTCCAAATGCTTTAAAAGGTCGTCTTTTATCTGTTCCTCCCGTGGTGATTTTCCTCCTTGAATTTGTTTGAAAGCCCTTTTTACTCATTCTGTTGTTACTGGTGGGATGTCTACCCATGCTGAGCTACGTCCTCGTTCGGTATTATCCTGGAGGTCGCGGCTACTGTACAGAAATCTATGGAATTCCTTGGATGCTGTAACTACTTTATCGCTATTTGTTGTGACATTTTTTTGCTTGTCTTAAGAGCATACATCTGATTTTCACCGTGCCGAGATGCCTCTTTTCTGCTTTCAGGCTGCGTCCGTTTTTTGCAGCATGGACAACCCTCTCTATATTATACTTCCGTATGTCAGCTGTCTTACGCTTATGAATCATATGCTGTCTAGTACGGAATATCAACTGAATATCAGTCACTCGCAACTGAATATCAGTTGCGAGTGACATTGTTACGAGTGACAAGCAAGTGAGGATTATTTACAGTCGTAATCATGACACACCAAGGGAAGCAACGGCCGCTGAACCTTCACTGGTCCCTGTTGTCTTCTTGCAGACGATCGCTCTCCTGCTGAATGTAACTGTCATCATCAGCATTCGGGCAAGAGCACATATGAGTGTTATATTTCCCTCCGCGCAGACGAAGCGTGCTGGGTGAGTCAATGGGTTTCAAGGGGTTGAAACAATTTCAAACTAGCGATGGGTTCAACTTGACCCTTGGTGCGACAGCAACCGCTGTGAGTGAGCAGGGATATGACATAAATATCGTAACTTTTTCACGCACGACAAAACAGTCATCGTAATTGGTGAGCAGTTTCTGAACTAAGCGGTCATCCAAGGTACTCCAAGTGTCCCGGTTCATAACAATGTCTCAGTGGTGGCGAATATGACGTTGCTTTGAATACTCTTGTGAGGCCAGAATTTGGACACGGGAAAGACGACGTGCTTCTTAGGCATGACAAAGAATGTCAGCTAAAGAAGTTTGCTATCGAGAGCGCTTCCAGGAAAACGAGTTTAGAGGAGGAAAAAAGGGCTGCAGCCAGACGTCTCGTGCTTTTCGGTATCATAGGCTTGGGTTAAAAACACCGAGGTGGCATCCCAGTTCCTGTTATCGGAAGGGCGTACATGGAAAGCATGTTATTGTCCTATTTGTGGGCTCGGTGAGGCCATAGGTCTGCGGGTGATAGGGGGTGAAATGTCGACTTTGGGTAGCACAAAAACAGAAGAAGGTCTTCGATGACGTCCGCAGTAAAATAGCCTCCCGGATCAATGATAACGACATGATCGACCTCATAAGGGAGCACAATAAAACCGACAACAAAGCTAGCTATTATCGAAGCAGTTGCATACGGTAAGGCAGAAGTCTCGGCGTAGCGCGAGTGGTAGTGTACGGCTACCGCGGTCCAGTGTTGGCCACACAAAGATTGGAGAATTGGTCCCAGTAGTTTTATCTCAGCTGTTTCGAAAGGTGCCGTAGGTGGGTTAACGGGATGAAGCTGACCCGCAGGAGAAGTGTTTGCACGTTTGTGACGTTGGCCAATGGAGCAGCTGCACACATCCTTCAGTTGTTTCGGGCATCTTGGGCCAATAAAAGCGCTGGTGTAAGCGATATGCCGAGGATCGGGGCGGTGGCATTTTGTCGGTGAACCCCGGGATGGCGGCCAATGCGGGCGCTCCCGAGCGCCGCAACCGCACCAGTGGTGCTGCGACAGGGGTGGCAACGCCCCAGGCTAGGCAGATCGGAAAAATACGAAGGTCCAGGTCACGCTACCACGTGAGCTCCCATGCGCATTACCGGCCCGTTGCTGCCTCCACTGGACAGGTTGCGATGGGCGCTGCAGCGGTAGAGCTTCCTCCATGCCCCGCCGCCTCGCGGGATGGTCGGCCGCGCTCGCCAATGAGCTCGCACGCTTTGCAAAGCGCGCCGCTGAGCTGCGTGACATAGTGGCGGTGGCGGCCGCTATTCTGGCTGAGAGAGACAGAGAGAGGAATTTTATTGAAATTAAAAAAACACAGAAGGTCGGCCTGATGGTAGTATATCTGGCCCGCTATCCTGTGTGTGGGAAGGGAAAGGGGAGGAAAGAGTGTGGATAGAGGAGGAAGAAGATGGTGATACGGCACAGTGCGTGGTCTCACCAATGAACCTTGTGGCCACTGGGGTCTTCACTTGAAGGGCTATCCAACTCCGGACCTTCTTCGGATGACGTGGAGGGCCAGTAGACACAAAAGATCTCGAAGTCACACCACCGCTAAATGTGGACGCTTGCTGCTAGGTGACTGATGCACCAACCTACTGTCGGTACGTGCCTGTTCCGCCTCACTGACCATTCTGCCTCCTTTGCGGTATCAATGAAGACAGTCCCCCTGAGTTGGCCACTGTAGCCGTTGTCTCCGAAGTGAGGATGAACACTCACTTAAACATTATTGCGGCCGATTTCGAAGCTAGTGATTGCCTGTTTCACTGTTTGGAACACAAAAAATATGTGATATACCCATACTCGCCTACCGACCCGTCAAACCGGGCACACGCCGTGGCTTGTCCTTCGGCGCGCACCTGCAACTCACGTCAGCCGAGATATTGGCAGATGTGCCTATAAGTGAAGTGTCCGGCAGTGCGGTGATGCAGTGGCGGTACACATTGCGATACCTGTCCCACCCCCTTTGTGGCTGTCTTCAAGCTGCCACTCTCTGGGAGAGCCTGCCGCCCCAAGTCAACCCAGTGCGGCCGATGTAGGAGACTCGACCATGTGACAGCCGGCTGCAAGGGCACCGCGAGTTTGCGTGTTGGGGGGGGGGGAAGACACAACTCCCAACAGTCTACTGCAGCTGCAGCCCGGGATCTAACTTTAGTGAGTGGCCACCTCAGTGTGACAGACCCTCGTTGCCCACGCTGGCAGAACGAGCACCGACTGGGCACTTCCATGGACCAGGCGTTGGAGCCAGTGTCACGTGCTGAGGTGGAGGCATCAGTTCGACCAGCACAGCCCAGCTACGCCGAGATGTTCAAGCGGAGAGCACCCAGTGGCAGTCATGGCTTCGCCCACAGACGCAGCAGCCTGCCCACCAGGGACGACAGACGCCCCGGTCTGCAGCCCAGTGAAAAGCAGCTAGGCGCCCCACTGCCCAGCAGCCCGCCCCGCCAGCAGCCCCAATTTTCCGCTTGAAGCCCCCGGCCTGGAGCAGCTGATGCCTGTCCCTCTGGCACAGGCGCATAGCTTGGTGGGCCTACTGCCCGCCCATGACCATGCATGGATGGGGGCCACGGACGCCCTAACCCTCCTGAGCCGCCCCCCCCGCCCACGTGCACCATAGCTAGCAAACAATGTGGAAAAGACCAGTGGCCGCGCATCTTGCAGTGAAACTGCAACGGTAGGGGACACCACAGCGCGGAGCTGAGTGAGCACCTGCTACGGGAGCCCATCGACGTGCTGGAACTGCAGGGGGAGTATTTCTACGGCGACACCTTGCGCCTGCCAGGGTACATCTGTCATCTAAGCGCCACCCGCTGCCGCCTGAGATCTTGCAGCAGCACACCGTTCCGCGGTGCTAGCCACCCACCTGCAAAGTTGTGGGTAGGCGTCTCTGTGCGGGCCACCCTTAATAGCGATCCTGTGGACCTGGCCCGAGTTGCTGACGGCCCCATGGAGTGTGCCGCCGTGACGGGGCGCATGCGGACAATTTACATCACCGTAGCCAGAGTGTACACTCGGCCGCAGAAACCCTGAGACGCCGTAGCGCTGTGTCGGCTGCGCGCAAACCTGGGCTCGGACGCTGTGGGGTCCGGCGACTTCACGCACATTACCCAGCCTGGGGGAGTCACCTAGCCACCCGCAGGGGACGAGAGCGGTTGGACGCCGCCACCTCCTCTGGACGGCATGTGGAAAACACCGGTAGCCCCACTTTACTCCGCCCTCGTCGCTGTCGTGGCAGGGTCCAGCAGTCATGCATCTACCTAACCCTGGTGATGCAGCGGTGTACCTATTCTTGGGAGGCCGCAGTCCGCACGTAAGTGTCTGTTCAATAACCCATACTGGTCACCCCCGGAAACCACCGCAAGCGAGCCTACCCCAGGGTAAGTAAGTCATTTATTGCTCTCTGTACAGTACAAAATACAATACGTGAGAGGGTGGAAGGAACAAAGCTGCCCTTTGCAGCTCAGGGACCCCTTACGCCCTTCATAAGACAGCAGCAGTGATGTAGCCCACAGAGACGGAAAGGCTGACATTTTAAAGAATCGTAACATTAATATAAACCCTGTACATAACTATAAAAAGGAGCAGCACCCAGTGGCACTTTTTCCTATAGGAAAAAGTGATTGATGTGATTTATGGTGATATCCATAGAAAGGTTATATGCGGTTTACTAGCTGTGTCAGCTAGTCACAGTTGGTTATTATAACCGTTGATAATAACCGCAGTTGGTAATAACCAGAGTTGGTCATTAATAACTGCAGTTGGTAGTAACCGTTGGTTAGTAAGGGTAACAGTGTATCCCTAGAGAAGGTAAGAATGGCAGGGGGTGGTAGAAAGTGAGATTGGCAGATGATATCAAGAAGTTTGCGGGGATGAATTGGTCGCAGTTAGTGCAGGACCGGGATAATTGGAGATTAGTGAAATTGGCCTTTGCCCTGCAGTGGACGTAGATGGGGTGGTGATGAGCTGTGTTACGGAAGAACGACGCAATCGAGACCTGGGCCATGGCTGCCCTTAGCGGGGACGGTAACTTTACTCACAGGGGAAATCTACATGATGATGATGATGGTGTGGCGCATACCCATTGGGAGATTCAACATCCTCCCGCGCCCGCAACGTTCGTATCGGGCCTTAAAAAGAAACGCTGTACGGACGCCGAACAAGCAATCCACCATGCTAACAATTTGTTTCCGGTCCATAATGTCAATCCTGGTGAAGCTGCCCGCAAATGCTGTTCCTTTTTTGTCTCCAGCGGTGCATCCATCGTCTCGCAGCTTTCACTACAGCCAAACACCGCCAAGGTGCAGCAGCCGACAACAGAAGAAGACTCCAAGCCTGCTGAGACGTTTCCAGTCGTTCAGTGGAGTACGTATTTCGCTGAAGCTGTTGTCGTGAAAGCCTCAAGCGTTCATTGCACCTGCAGCTAAGATGCAACGAGTCGGTCGGTGGATTCTGGTCGGTCC
The DNA here is from genome assembly GCF_048455015.1 of Haemaphysalis longicornis. Classification (NCBI taxonomy): domain Eukaryota; kingdom Metazoa; phylum Arthropoda; class Arachnida; order Ixodida; family Ixodidae; genus Haemaphysalis; species Haemaphysalis longicornis. The sequence continues at coordinate 12,548,238 of NW_027526225.1, read as the reverse complement.
TGTGCCGGCCCCGCGTTTACATTTTAGCGGTTTCCGACTCTAGCGAGCACATTTTCTTGATGAGAACCAAGTCAGCATATGGGTCGGCTGATCTCGGACCAGGCGTCCGCGTCTGCTCGCTGGGACGAGAAAGGGTCATCAAGGGTCATCAACTTTCCACGCTCAGTAACACGGAAGGACTGGCTTCCAGGAAGGTCCGGTAAGGATTCATCCTTCATGAAGTCGGGAACAAAGATGTATTCGAGCACATACGGTTGACGGTCGACCTGTTCTTTCACATCTTTGACTTCACGTTCTCTGTCGTCTGCTCGGGTTACTGTCGCTGAACCTTCTTTGCCGGCGACAGGCGCTTTATCATGCACACCACGCTTATCGTTCGTGCGTATGCTCGAAGATACGTCGTCATTTAGGAAAGGTGAAGCTTCAGCTGTTACGATGGCTTGTTCCTCGACGGACACTTCAGGGGCGCTAGTGGACGAAATACTCAGGGTATTGGGCTCTATCGTATTATCGCGTTCTCGTAGAGGCAAAAAGCGCATCCGCGCGTCACACGTCGTGTTGGACTGAACAGTTTCTTGAACAGCCGCCTCGGAGCAGTTCTGCGGGCGAGCTCTTGGGCTCCCGTTGCTACAAGTCGAGGTTGTGGACGTTGCGATGTGCTGGAAGCGGCAAAATGGGTTTCTGGTAGGGTTTCCCCGCGTGATGGGCGTGAACGTCAAATCCTCTTCCCGCTGCATGTCGGACAAGTCGGTGTGATCACGGGACGTCGCCTGCAAATGGTTCCCAAGCCTCTGCAGTTGAGGCGACGCACTCTTAGCCGTGCTAACCTGCAGCGTTGGTGGGTCAAATTGCAAGGTGGATGTATGTAAGTCGACGTGAGAGGGGTCACCTGTACGAGTTGCCGTGCGAACACCGTTCGATATAATGGTGAGTGGTCGAGGGAAATTTGGCCTGCTAGGAGTGGCGTTGGTGGTGCCTCTCATGCCGGACGCCTCTGAGACCCTCAAGGCATTGCGGAGCCGGTTGAGGGCGCGACATATACCTCCTCGGTACGCCAAGGCCTCGAAGTATTCGCGCTCGACTTCCTCATGGTCGATAAGGTCGATAATGTTCTGATCTATCTCGTACATTGTGGCATCTTTGCTCTCCAGAAGGTCAATGGTCGCTTGCAAGTCGTGCGGAGCTTGAGACGGGGCTTCTAGAAGCTCATTCGCTGCCTTGAGCAGTCTTGCAGTAGCTTCGCGAAAGATACGTTGCTGCCGGCGCAGCTTATCCATTCGACACTTACTGTCGATCGTCACTGGACGGTCAGGGCCAGCCATGCCGACCTCCGGCTGAGGGCGGGGCTGATCAGCGGAAACAGTCAAACGAGCGGGGTTCTGCGAACCTCAAGCCGGAGGTGACGTCGGTGGTCTCCTTCGTCGTGTGCGGTCATCCTCCCGGGTTTAACGGCACCAGAAAATGTTACGGAAGAACGACGCAATCGAGACCTGGGCCATTGCTGCCCTTAGCGGGGACGGTAACTTTACTCACAGGGGAAATCTACATGATGATGATGATGGTGTGGCGCATACCCATTGGGAGATTCAACAAGCTGGATCGACTTTCGCAAGAAAATGAGCAAATGCACTGAGGACCCGGAAGTCGACTTCCTCTCAGCAGTCGTGCGGAGTGCCTACAAAGCAACGGTACGAGGAGAGGTACCTCTCTGAACGCCACTCCCGGACACGTCGGCTTCGGTCCCTCCGCAATCAGCTCTAGAGGAAGGCCATGGGAAGCAAGCGCCCAGAAGACTGTACGGAGTACCGGCGGGCAGACGCCCGATGTCAATGGCCTGCACGGCAGCGTCGCAGGCAGGGGTGGGAGTCGCCGTGCTCGTCCATGGACTCTAAGAGGGACCTGGCCCGAGCCTGGCGTATTTTTATGGCCCTGCTGGAGCCTACCACCACCAGCCGGCGTCCCCTGCCCGCGGTCGCCATATCCCTGGGCATCGCCGAGGGGTCCCTGGCGGTGATGTTCGCCGACTAGTTTGCAAGGCCGCTCAAACCCCGCCTCCAGTTCCTGCGTCCTCACCGGACGGGGCGCCAGACGCCCGCACGACCAAAAAGTGGTGTCCCTCTGCTCCACGGGCATCACCTTCCCCGAGCTACAAGCCGCCCTTAGTCGTTGCCCCAAGCGGCGGAGCGCTCCTGGCATCGAAGCGATGACGTACCAGATGCTGCGGAACCTGGAAGAGACCCAGGTGGAGCCGCTTCTGCGATTTTTAATCAGGTCTCGCAGACTTGTGTCCTCCCGCTACCCTGGTGAAGGGCCCGATGAACTGTCGATGTTGCTTGACGTGTTGCAGCTAGAAGTATGGAGCCCGGAGCTTACTTCCATAATGGCTCGAGCAGCAAAGCACACGGCTATCCCAACGCACTCACTCAAGAGGCAAGTCAACAACAGCGATCAAAGTTCTGCCTCCACGCTGACAGTAGGGTTGTCTAGCGATAGATGTATGTTCTGCAACTCGAATAAGCATAGCACGAACGACTGTATGGCTCAAATTCCGTTAGAAGAAACACAGGCCTCGTTAAAAAAACAGGTTCCTTGCTTTCACTGGGCGAGGCCCTTTCACCGCGCCAAGAAGTTAAGGAATGCCAGAAGGTTCACATGCCGAAATCGCAAGGGGCGAGATATATCTGCCTAGTGGGACCCGTTTCCTTGATGGCCGTTTCCTTGTTGGAAACGGCCATCGCCGGAAAAAATGACGACTGGGACTAGTTCAGCGGCTGAATTGATGACTTCCCATTGAACAGTTCTTCTTCAGACGGCACAGGTACGGGTCACCTAGTGAGACACCTGGCGAGACTTTTTAGGGGCGAAGCTCGTTAAGGCGTGGGTCTGTCCATCCTCGACGTATGTATGTAGCCACCTCTAGTTTAGTTCTTGGATTGTTTACTAGATGGCGTGGCTACCTCTAGTTTAGTTCTTGGATTGTTTACTAGATGGCGGTACTTGTATATGATGAAAAGATGCGCTTGGATTGTTTACTAGATGGCGTGGCTACCTCTAGTTTAGTTCTTGGATTGTTTACTAGATGGCGGGGAGCGTTGTAATAAAATCCGTTCGCTGTTGGCGCGCGCTCGGAGTCGCCCGATGGATAAGGCTGCAGATGTGCGAGCCCGCGAGGCAGAAGCGCTCCGTGAAGCTGCGCGACGCCGCCGCCAAGATCCTGCCGTACGAGAGCGGGAGGCCGAAGCGTGTCGTCTGGCTGCGCGACGACGCCGCCAATATCCCAGCGTTCGAGAACGAGAGGCCCAAGCGTCACGGCAACGGCGCGAGGACCCTGCCTTACGCGAAGCGGCACGGCTGCGGCGCGAAGAGGATCTCCAAAACGTCAGAGAACGGGAAGCGGCGAGAAAGCGCGCGTATCGGGAGGCAGACCCCGAGAGAGAGAGAGAGAGAGAGAGAGAGAGAGAGAGAGAGAGAGAGAGAGAGAGAGAGAGAGAGAGAGAAAACTTTATTATGAACAGATGGGTTAAGGAGACGGGGTGGCCACCAGGCTGGTGGCGACTAAAGCAGCTCGTTCAACCAAGAGCTCCTGGGTGGCCAGGTCGGAGCTGCCCAGCGCTTCCTCCCACTGCTCGCTGCTGGTGATTGGGGGGAAATGGTCTTGAGGGCATTCCCACATGCAATGGGTGAGTGATGCATACGCACCACAAAGGGGATATTCGGGAGAGGGGAATTCTGACAGGCGAATGTGGTGGAGAAGGGATCTCGTTGGGAAGGCTCCCGTTTGAAGGAGTCTCCATGTTCGCACTTTATGTTGTGGAAGGGATGTATGGGATGGTGGGTAGATACGACGGGAGAGACGGTAGTGCTCTGTAATATCGTTAAAAGTGATCAATTTGGAGGCAGACCCCGATGCAGTGAGAGCTCGTGAGGCGTCTGCAAAACGCATCAGGCGAGCTCAGACCCAAGGTGCCGACGCGCGGTTTAAGCGAGACTTTCTAGACGTTGCGTTCGGACACAGATGTAGTGGGCGAACTTTCACTGAAGAGTCACGGTTTTACCGATGATTTCCCCTCAGGAGCTTCGCCCACTCATCATCATTCACCCCGTGGATATGCTGTGAATTTTTTAATAAACTTTTAATGAGAAGTTCCAAATTTTGGATCGCCACGTGCTGAAGGTACATATCTAGGATACCTGGCTTCTCGATAAACGACGTCCTGGTCGACGTGTGCAAACGTAGTGACACAGGCGTTTTTGCTTTTCGTTTCCATGCAGAAATACCCGCCATACCATCCAGGTGAACAAATCACATCGTACTCGGTAATGCAATGGCTCCCGTCAACTAGATTCATGCGTCGCCAGGTTCATTCATTCATTCATTCATTCAGCTTTTTTCGACGAAAGAAGCCAGTGTACCTTAATAGCAGGAAGGTTGTCGAGGAAGCCTCAGCCGAATGTATTTGCGCAGGAGGAGGTGATAATATCTGGTTCTGGAAATACGTCCTTTAAATCGCAAAAGGTGAAAACGAGTACAACTGACACTCTACACCCAACAGCACGGTTGTAGCTTTGAGAATGACTATTACAGTGCCCGAGATATGCAATGACCTATCTTGGTTGACAGAACCAACGGCTCTGCACGTACTTGAAGCCTACGAGATACCCTTCGCTGACGAATCCGGCTTCGATATTTACCCTAAACCAGGCCCCAGCCTTCCTATTGGGGCGCACTGTAATTGGAAACTCGTGACAAGGAACATTCAGTGTGTTAACAAAAACGCCGCTCATGTGGAAACGGTCTTCGAATGGACGGTGCAAGGCAATGCCACATTCATCTCTCCGACCATCGACTCAGGAAAAGAGAAAGATTTCACGTGGCAATTGAACAGAGCGTATTTACGCAGAACAATGCCTTTTTGGCTATTGACCACCTAGAAATTACAGAGAAGCGGGAACTTTCCGAAAAAGGTCCAAAGCTCTTAAAAAGCTTCGTCCATGAAGATTCCAAAACGAAATTAAGAAACATCCTGGCGGGAAGAATATCCCTGCCAGCCGCCAAAATTCTTTCGACTTTTATTGGCGACAGATGGAGGCATGTTCGCCTTGTATGGACACCAGTGCACTCGTCCCTGCCGGGGAATGAACTGGCTCACGAGGCAGCCCGAAATTTCGGCAACCAGGCTGACCTCGACGGAGACTTCGGGCCTACGTTCACGGGGAGCAGAGATAGGCTGGCCACGTACAGGGAGATTACGCACCAGTACAGGTTGAGCCGCCTCAAGTACCCTGCATCACACTCTTCCCTCAACAGATGGCAGTGGTTGCGTGGCGATGAATACAGTCGAACACCTTCCCCAATCCCGTTCTCTACAACCGATATTACGCAGACACGTATTCCGACAGATGCAAGTGGTGTGCAGAAAAAGCCACCCTACAACACATCATATGGGCATGCCCACAGAAACCTCGTTCACCTAATAGAGCATTAAACGTCAGGACTCAAGAGTAATGGGAGGCCGCCTTGCTCAGCTCTCACCCCGACTTAAAACAACCTCGTACAGCTGGCGGAAGATGCCGTTTGGGCCAACGGGCTCATGGCCGCCATCTAACGGGGAAGGCTAGGTGACTTCCTCCCTGTCACCCCCTTCCTTCTACCAGTTTGTGCTCAAATAAAGTTCCTTTTCTCTGTCTCTCTCTCTCTCTCTCGATGAAGGCATGGACAACTCGGGCGCGGAAACTGCCACTCCACTATAAAACGCGAACCGCTATTGTACTGGTGCCGAAAAGGACTTTTGCAGGTCATAAAACCGTCTCGCACAATGGACCACATGGAGGAAGAAGTTCCGAGACTGCAGCAAAAATTCGAACCCTAAAAGCGATGGTTATCTTGAGGAGAAAGCAACAGCAATGACCGAAGTAAATTCGATTTCATGGACACATGAAATGAAACTTTTTTTCTAACAACGCAAGCAACTTGATTTTCATACCTTAAGCAAACTCCCTGGTGGAGAGGCTTTTGGAATAGGTTGATTCGAGATATCACGAAGGTTAGGGAAATCATAATGAACATGTCCGCTTATGCGTAGTGCCTGCATCTACCGTAGTGACTTTGAGACGGAAAATTTAGCTACTTCTTTGTCTTGAGGCTACAGATGCAAGTGCATAGCGCATTGCATTCTTAAGAAATTAGCCATGTGAAGCAAACCAGATCTATTATATTTGGCCGGCCGGAGCCTGTTAGAAAATGTGATCTGGCTGGGAAGAAGACGAAGTTGAAACAAGGGGAAAGCAGCGACCACACAGCCAGCGAGGCTTGTGGCATCATCATCATTTTCCTAATTGGACTAGACACTTAAAAGTCGCCAAAAGAGTGGTGCTCCTCTAACCGCGTCTGCTTGCTGTTGTTCAACAGCTTTTGGTATTTGACTCAAATTTTTCTTGTTCAGAATGAGCTCAATAGGTGGTTCCCTGCCATGTACCACGATTCCGGTATGTTGAGTTCCTTGTGAACTAAGGCTATTTCGCGTGAAACAAGTTCGAGGGTGCACCCATCTTGGTTGTCTCGAAAGTGGCAGCTTAAGATAAACTCTTACGTATCCTTTTCGCCCTTCAAATATACGAGGTAGATGGGACATTCAGTAAATTTGGCGTCTAGCTACGTCATCCTTCCTCCCCTCAGTGAAGCCACAGCTAGAATAATATTGGATGGCGGTATCGCACTCCATGTGAAACCGTACAAATTTTGGAGCCTCTAAATCGTAAAATGACGTGTTTCCGTCACTCTTCTGCTGTTCTAAGCTACTACAGTTTAGTTCCGCGGAAAGTCTGCACTAAGACGTCCATCCTTCAGCTTTACATTACTCAAAAAGTCACTGGCGCGGCAATGGCCGTAGTGGTTTTTTTAACAGCAGAGCCGTTGTTTCTTGGTGTAAGGTGTGCGGTATGTGGCGTCATTAGAAAACACCGGGTTATAGTTACTCCCTCCGTTTACCGCTAATAGGAGCCCCTTCTTTACGAGGAGCGCCCGTTGTTGTCCAGGCTTGAGTGTGGCGCTCGCAACAACCACCAGTAAAGCAGTTCACTTGCTTACCCGCCTCAAGGGAGCAGCACAACAAGGCTCACGCTACAGACGCCGAGTTTATGAGGCCAGTGGCCGCCGGTTTTAGCGTGTACTGATGCGCTCACCTTTGGAAGAAATGTGACAGCCGGTGGAAAAAACGATAAGGACCCGCCAGTCATGCATGAGGACGATGACGATATAGATGGATATGACGATTGCTACAATCACAGTGAAAAGCGACGACGGAACATGTGAATAAACAATTTCGGACTCATGCGATGCGAGGTGGCGTGTCCGTCAGTGCTCACATAGAACGAAATCTTCGAGATCCGGTATGGGTAAAGCTTTGCGCAGTTTAGTGCAAAATCTCGCCAATATTTGTTATACCTGTGGGTTTCTATGTTTGGATGCCCTACTGTGGTGTAGAATGTCTGCTTCTCCACTGTCCATAACGTGATAGTTTCGATCCACCGCATGCTGTTACGAATACGTGGTGCAGGGCTGGCTTGCGGTTTTAGTGCGTGACTCAATAACAAATTTCACGAGCGTCAGAAGCGTGAAATCTGTTTTCCGATTCCGAAAGTAGTGGCCGTCAAACAAAGTGGTCGGGTGAACTCAGCGCCCGTACAGTTTCCTTGTTTGTCCTTGCTTTATTTAATTAGGCTTTTGCATCATTTGGTCCCAGATCGCACTTAATAGAGTAGAATAGGATGGACAACGTTTTGAGGTGTAGAGCTGAGTTGCATGAAGTCGACGCGGCGCACAGCTGGGCGGCAGGGGTGGGAGGTGGGCTTTGAAGGAAAAGAGAAAAAAATCAGCGAATCACCAATAATACTTCGCAATAACCTGGCTCACTGTGAAGATTGGGGACAATCTCTCCTTGGCTCGCCATCTAACACCATTTTAGGTCAAAACTGGCGTGTCGGCGTTCAGAATGTTAGTTACAAAGCACGGGGTGCGGGTTCTGACGACGTGCGGAGGGCCGCATAATACAGCCTCGCCGGCCAGGTTCGGGGAGCGGCCTGTAGGGTGTCGACCCCTGAAGTAGATACTCACACAGTCAGTGACGATCGCATGTAAATATTTGGGCCCCGCACAGTGCACGCGGCTTTGCTATGTGATATAAATATAGGAACACACATCTCTGCAGGCCGAGTACGTGCGATTTATTGCTTGGTGCGCCTATTTTATTGCGCTCATTTGTTTATTTGACGCTATACCTCATCTATTTCTAGTACTTATGCCGTCCGTAAACCGTGAGCCGTAATATGTTAAGCAAGAAACATTTAGTTTGCGAAAATACAAAACAAAATTTCCACTCGTTTTCAAGGCTGTGCCAGGCCAGCAGCGTCAGCTGAGTCGGCTGCGCTCTTCGCATACACTTGCATGCTCCCGCTGAAGCAACCTTTTTTAGTTAGCTCAGGCTATAGGATGAGCAGGGTTCTGTGTTGATGCTGCTGGCGAACTGGTTTTTTTGTCGACCGTATGCAAGAAGAAATAACGGTAATTATCGCCAGGAAGCTCGACCACGCGACCAGGCGATACCGTCCGACGCTGCGACGGTCTCGACAGCTCGCTCAAAAGAAAGCCGATAAATCGGCTTCCTTTAGCGGATATTATTTTGCTTAGCCGCTGAAACTATTTCAATGGCTATTTTATTCAGTACACATTCACCTAAATGCTCCACAACGCGATTAAATTAAGTGCAACCGATGTTCTCTCTGGCTTGTAATTGAGATGACATGGAGGGCCGCTTGGGTCGTCTGATTTGGTACTACCCAGAGGCGTCGAACGCGAGGGGACGGTGCATATCGCCAAAACTCCAGCGCAGGAACCCTATGTGCTAGAATACTCGTTCTGCCACAAGCACTTCATTACAGAAACTAGTCATACCATGAGCTTATGCCTTAGTAGACGTCGGGAACATGCCCTCACCAAGGCCTCAATAGCTGTCGCTGAACCTGGTAGGCCACATTCTTGATGATTTCCAGCTGTATATACTGCAGTAAAACATCGTGACCAGGGAAGAAAAATGCAAATTATTATTTGTTTCGCAAATTCAAGCACCTGGAAACTGTTGTAAATAATTTGTCTAATGGCAATTGAAATATTTTTTTTCGGCAGTTCTATCGACCAGGAAAGTAAAACATTTACTAGGCGTGCACATTTGCTTTGTTACTGAAATTCCCCTCCCGCCTCCAGAGATGTTATTTTTATGGACTTTGGCAGCCAAGTACGCGCGCATACTCCGAGGTTGGCGGACTCAGCTATGAGTCCACTCACTAAGGGCTCAGACTCAAGCGTGAGTTTGAATTGTAGTGAGCGTGATACCACTGTGCCATCGTTATTTTGAGCCCGAGCGATGCTGAGTGAGCGATCCCGATTGAGTACGCCCGAGTTTAGTGTCTAGAATATACTGGCTAGTGCGCTCAGGGTGAACAGCGGCGAAGTCCCGGCGACGGTGACCTGCGGCGGCGCCCGCCTGGTGCGCTTCTATGTGAGTGGGTGCATCTGCCGCGCCGTCCGCGCAGTGATCCGCGCGCTTTCCAAGCGCTGCGGAGGTTCAAGTAATCGAGCAGCGCAAAGCAAGCTTTTGTAGCGTAAGCTACATTGGCGGAGGTTGAGCAGTTTCGCGTGGACCTTGAAGGGGCGTGCTGCGCAAGCGCGGGGAGCATTGGATTGAATTGGCTTGGATTGGATTCGATATGAATTGGATTGGATTAAATTGGATTGCTTTCGAAATCCAATCCAATTTGAGTACGGGGGTGTAGAGAATTGGGTCTGCACATTCGCCAGTCTGCGCATTCCAGAGGTGTGACGTCATAACCGCGGCAGACGCACTGGCGCCGGCGCGTGCCCAGCTTTGCGCCTCTGTTACGCAGTAGCCAAGTCTCGCAATGCGCTGGTGCCGCTTGATAGCCGTTTCGCATGGCTCCTTGAGAGCCGTGCTCCGCATGCGCGAGGAGCAGTGACTGGACTGGACTGGACTAGATTATATTGGATTGGAATAAATTGGATTGGAAATCGCTTTAGCTGCTGTAAGCATGATAATCAGCGAATCTTAGACAATGGGGAAACCTAAGAATAACCAGCTGAACCTTATCTCACGCTACGTATGTCCTGGCATACTCGAGATAAGCCACTGCTAATTTTTACTTTTTCGTGCATTTGGGGCGTTCTTAAAAACGACATGTTAAATAGGAACTTCGCGATTTTGTTTACAGTACACGCACTTTGCAATACCAAATGTAGATGAGCTTGTGACGTATACCTCGCCGTTGACCCGTTCCGGAAAAAGCGCAGCTTGCCAGTAGCCAGGCAACCGATTTTTTTATTTACTTCGCTTTTGAGGGCGAAAAATACTGCAGGAAATTTCACAACCGGTAGCCCATAGCCTTTGTTGCGCTGGAGATGGAGAGAAAACAAAGAATCACAACTATGTCAAGCAATTTACCTGACAGTAAAGAAACGCTCGTGATTCAGAAGTGCCTTGTTGCGCTATAACGAAGTGAAATGAAAAACATGACAGTAAAATCCAAAGTGACCACTTTGGTTTGTTTTAAATTATCACTGATATTTGACAATGTCTCTAAAGATGCATCTTTGTTCCAGGCAAATAATTAACAACTTAAAAAAATTACACCTACTACCGCATTAAAAATTACACTAGGCATATATTAGGTTTCTTAAAAAACTGTGCAATGCCATTACAATTGACGTTTAGAATCTTATAGGAGCTCTTGTGGTTCACAACGCACAAGTCTGAAAACAGTGTTATAGCTGTATTGTTTAAATTGTTTCTTTAAGAAGTTCCTTAACTAACATACTAAAACCACCATTTATTATACCTCAACCCATCCCAATAGTTCCCTCGTGATTCAACTAAACCACTTACCAGATAGCTCACAGCGATGTCAAGAACTGATTGCGCTGCTGAGCACGAGGTCGCGGGTTTGATTCCCGGCCGCGGCGGCCGCTTTTCTGATGGAGGCGAAAAGCAAAAACGCCCGTGTGTACGAGATTTCGGCGCACGATAAAGATCCCCAGGTGGTCAAAATTAATCCGGAGCCCTCCACTACGGCGCGCCTCATCGCCTGCATTGCGTCGGCGCGTTAAACCCCACAATCAATCAATCGATGTCAAGAACTGAGGCACTGCATTCAACGCAGCACGTACAAGCTGGTATGCATAAACATGCCAGCTATTTAGCCTGTTACGTATTTAGCATCCTAAAAAAAAACAAGCTTTTTTTTACAAAGTTTAATTTTACTCCAAGTGAATAGGGTGATTATTACCAATTGTGTACCAATTATATAGTGTACCAATTAGTGTACCAATTATATCTAAGAATATCTGGAAACTACAAAAATAATAAAAATATGAAAACAAAAATCTCGGCAAGTTTTCATTTGCTGCGTACACGAAACAAAATTCTGTATTCACAGAACACTTAAAAGAAAAAGAAAACAAAACCACCACTATAGAAATGATTCAAACCAGGTTACACACACTTCACACTTGGGCCGAAGGCGCAAGTTTTTTCGGGGGGGGGGGGTTATGGGTCCTTCGATGTGAGCGGTTCTGCTGGAAGGAACACTGCGTCACTGATGCGCTGCATGTAAAAAATTCGGAGAGGGTTGAAACTACCAATCCCCCTTCTGTATACGTCCCGTCTTCCCCCAACTGACCGCGGCGCAAGTTAGACTCCTTGTCGCTGTCTTTAACCTTCTCCTTTCTTTTTTGAGGCTCTTAACAAAAAAATCTAAATCGTAACGAGAGATAAAACTGGACCACTTGAGACAAATTTTTTAGATGCGAAGCATCTCATACTCGGGACTGTGTCCTCCCTCCCTTGTTGTCGTTGTTGTCCGCCGTCCGCACTCTACTGCATATGCGCGTCTCTTCAGCCCCGTCAGCATTTCGCCTGCCGTCAACGAAGTCCACTATAAAAAAAAATAGTAAGGCGATGCCCGGTTTTGATTCCACGACTCTCTGACCGCAACTGGAGGTACTTGGCGCTCTTCCCACAGCGCTACAAACCGAGACGGGAGCATGTGCTATGAACGCGCCTTATGTCCTTCACTCATTCAAACTACGTCAAGAAGCTACTGATACAACGAAGGCGCGCGAAGCTGAAAATTTAGAGGAGGATGTTGAATTTCCAGTGGGAAAGCTGAGACCGGAAGCGCCACCCGCCTTGCAGCTCAACCAGAGAAGAGGACGAAGAGGGCGGGAAGCGGGGTAGTAGCGTGAGCACGCAATAATGACGAGGACGTTCGATCACGTAACGCGGGTGTCGGTCTTTTCGCTGTCTCTACATTTCTATACATTTCTCTACATTTCTCTGTCTCTAAATGGGGGTTCACACTACGTTCTCATTCGTGCTCCGATAAATAAAACAACATAACGGCAACACAATGGAACCTACATGGAACCCCCATGATGCTTGGCATCCCCCTCATGGTTCCTCGCGGGAATATTGTCACAAAGCCAAGGACGACGCAGTTGTCTTGAAGGAGAAACACGTTTATTGGAGCGAACTTGTGCTCCCCTAACAACTCAAAAGAATACAGAGGCGGCGAAGCAGCAGTCAACAAAGTGACTTGCGTCGGCGAGCGTCGCAGAATCGAATGTCGCGGCGTCTGCTGTGCAGTTTTTTATCTTTCGGCGCGAGCGTTACTGGAACCGTCGATTCACATCCAGAACATTGTAGATCACAGAAGATTATTCTGGGCTAGCGGCGTTAGGGCAAAACACTCTGCTTATCTGAATGAGATAGCCCGTGCGGCATAAAAATAAAGAATGGAACACGCGCTTCACATGGGACACAGATAACAGATCCGGGCGCGGCCGCGCATTAAAAATAAACAATGAATAAACAAACCCGTATATGGTTCGCGGCATTACCCCCCCTCTAAGAGTGCTTCGACCCGATGCTAAAATAAAACGACAGTCTGAACAAAAAGCAACAACAAAACAACAACAAAAAAGTTCGTCATCTTGCGAAGTACGGTTTGAGGCGAACCACGTGGAAGACTTGGGGTCGCGTGCGTAGTCGTGATGTGCCGGAATCACCACTCGGGATCACTTCGTAGGTTAATTGGCCAACACGTCGTAGAATCTGGTAGGGTCCGAAATATCGTCGCAGAAGCTTTTCACTCAGTCCGCGTCGTCGAATGGGAGTCCAAACCCACACACGATCCCCTGGTTGGTACTCGGCGTCTCGGCGTCGGAGGTTGTAGCGGCCGGCATCCACCAGCTGCTGGTCCGTTATACGAACTCGACCGAGCTGGCGGGCCTCCTCCGCACGTTGAAGGTATCCTTGGACGTCGGAGTTGAGGTCGTCGTCTTCTACATGCGGAAGCATGGCGTCGAGCATCGTAGTCGGCTGTCTTCCGTAGACAAGCTCGAACGGTGTCATCTGCGTAGTTTCCTGGATAGCCGTGTTCTACGCAAAGGTGACACAAGGGAGCACTTCGTCCCAAGTCTTATGTTCAACGTCGACGTACATGGACATCATATCCGCAATCGTCTTGTTCAGACGTTCCGTTAGTCCGTTCGTGTGGGGGTGGTACGCCGTCGTTCTTCGGTGATCCGTGTTGCTGTAGCGTAAGATTCCTTGCATCAGCTCCGCGGTAAAGGCCGTTCCGCGGGCCGTGATTAGGACTTCAGGGGCTCCATGTCGCAGCACAACTTGGTTTATAAAGAACTTGGCGACTTCTTGTGCAGTCTCCCTAGGAAAAGTGGCGGTCTCTGCGTAGAGGGTCATGTAGTCTGTCGCTACGACAATCCACTTGTTCTCTGATCGTGACGTAGGGAACGGGCCTAAAAGGTTCATTCCAATCTGTTGAAAGGGCCTCGATGGGACGGCGATCGGTTGCAGATATTTGGCGGGTCATGTCGGCGGCGTTTTTCGTCGCTGGCAGTCACGGCAACTCCGAACTTAGTGGGTGACGTCGAATGTAAGGCGCGGTCAGAAGTACTTCGCCTTAATTTTTGCAATCGTGCGAGCTGTGCCGAGATGTCCGGAAGACGGGTCGTCGTGGGACGCTTTCAAAATTTCGTCACGAAGGTCTGCGGGGATGACTAGTAGATAATTTGTTCCCGTTCCGGGGCTGAAATTCTTCTTCACGAGGACGGAGTTTTTGAGGCTGAATGCTGGTAAGTTCTGCTTGAACGCTCTAGGCACGACGACTTTTCGTGCTTCGAGGTAGTCGATCATTACGCGCAAGTAGGGGTCGGCACGCTGCTGGGCGCTAGGTCGCTCTCCGTAAAAACCCCGAAGAACGCGCTGTCTTCATCGGAGTCTTGTGGTGTTGGGTCGACAGGGGCGCGGGACAGGCAGTCGGCGTCTGAGTGTTTCCTGCCGGATTTTTAGACGATTGTAACTTCGAACGCTTGATGGCGCAAACTCCACCGCCCAAGACGGCCAGAGGGGTCCTTCAAATTGGCGAGCCAACACAGCGCATGGTGGTCTGTCACAACCTTGAACGGTCTACCATACATGTATGGGCGAAATTTTGAAATGGCCCATATGATTGCCAGGCACTCTTTTTCGGAGGCAGAGTAGTTTTTCTCCTCCTTCGAAAGACCACGGCCTGCATAGGCGATTACCTTTTCGCACCCTCTTTGCTTTTGGACTAGGACGGCCCCCAAACCTATATTGCTGGCGTCCGTGTGCATTTCCGTTTCGGTGTTTTCGTCGTAATGAGCGAGCACGGGCGGGTTTTGCAGGCGTTGTTCCAGCTCACGGAATGCTTTTTCTTGAGCTTTTTCCCAGATGAAAGGGGTGCTATCTTTTGTCAGACGCGTGAGTGGCTCTGCGATGCGTGCGAAGCTTGCGACGAAGCGCCGGTAGTATGCGCACATTCCGAGAAATCTTTGCACGCTCTTTTTGTCTTTCGGTCTTGGGAAGTTCGCTATGGCTGATGTTTTCGCTGGGTCAGGCAGGACTCCGGCGGCGTTGACGACGTGTCCCAAAAAGTTGAGTTCCTCGTAAGCGAAGCGGCACTTTTCGGGCTTCAGCGTTAACCCCGACGAGCGAATAGCCTCGAGTACAGACTCCAACCTTGCAAGGTGTTCATCGAAAGTCCGGGCGAATACCACAACGTCGTCGAGGTAGACGAGGCAGGTGTGCCACTTCAGGCCAGCTAGCACAGTGTCCATGACTCTTTGAAACGTTGCTGGCGCCGTGCACAGCCCAAAAGGCATCACCTTGAACTCGTACAGACCGTCCGGTATTATAAATGCAGTCTTCTCTCGGTCTGTCTCGTCCACTTCAATTTGCGTGTAGCCGGTCTTCAGATCCATCGATGAGAACTACTTCGCGTGGCAGAGGTGGTCGAGGGCGTCGTCGGTTCGTGGCAGGGGGTACACGTCCTTTTTGGTGATTTTGTTCAGTCTCCGGTAGTCAACGCAGAACCTTAAAGTGCCGTCCTTTTAAATGCGGAGCATTTCTTAGGCTCGCCTGGTCCTCCGTCATTGATAGCGGCGCCGTCCACACGCTCACTGCGCATGCGCAACTCTCCTCCTTACACCCACAGCTCCGCGATACTACACTATAAAGAAAAGAAATAGTTAGCGGCGCCCGGTTTCGATCCCACGACTCTCTGGCCGCAACCGGAGATACGCGGTGCTCTTCCCACTGGGCTACAAATCCGGGACAGGAGCAAGTGCTACGAACGCGGCTTATGTCCTTGACTCATTCAAACTACGTCAAGAAGCTACTGATACAACGAAGGCACGCGAAGCTGAACGTGAACGGAAACTACGAACTGAAAACTTTAGAGGGGGATGCTGAATTTCCCGTGGGAAAGCTGTGGCGGGAAGCGCCACGCGCCTTGCAGCTCAACCAGCCCCGTCCGCAGCGCCTCTGATGCTGATTGTGGCAGGATGCCCCTAGGGATTGGCCAACCAAAGAATCCATCATGAGATAGGTTCGCGTTCAACCACCGTCGTCATCTTCCCGTAGGGGAACCGCCGAAGAAGAAGAAGAACGAGAAGACAAAGCTGCGAAGAGGAGGGCGTGTACATTGCTCTCAGCCGGTGTACCAATGTCAACAACCTTTACCTCACCAAAGCTGACGGAGACTACCGATTCTACCACAGAGACAACATCGACAAGAACATGATGGACGAGTTTCGGGGCCTCGAGAAGCACCGCCTACTCACCGTAACATAACAGCACTTGCGTGCCTTTGCCACCGGTGTGGACCCGGACGCGGAATTCCCTCTGACGCTAGTAAAAACCAGATCACTCAACATAACGGCAACACAATGGAACCACACGGAACCGCCATGATGCTTCGCATCATCATCAGGGTTCCCCACGGGAAGATGGTGTAATTTTTTTATTCACGAGTACGACCGGCGGAGCCCACGGACTTTTCGATGGCTGTATTATGTCGTCGCTGAGCATGTCGTCGACTTGAGTCCGGATGGCTTCCCCCTCGTGGGAAGAGACGCAGTACGGTGACTGTCGGGTAGGTCGGGCTCCATCTTCGGTTTTTATTCGGTGCTTCGCTAGAGGTGTCTGACGTAGTTTCGAGTTCGACGAAAAACACTAGCTGTGGCGACGCAGCAAAGCCAATAGTTTGTTTCGTTGTCCTTGCGGTAGCGCCGGATTCACGTCGAAGGAACGCGGAAACTTGAAGGTATCTCCGAGTGCGCGTTCGAAGTCGGCGACTGCGATCACGTCACTTGCTTGTTGCGTTTCTTCGAGGAATGCAATTGCAGCGCCCTTGCTTAAATGCTGGTACTCCTCGGTGAAATTGGTGACCAAAACGTGGGATTTGCATTCCTTAAACCGCACAGTTCCTCTTGCGACAGACACACCGCGGTCGAGAAGCAACCTTTGGTCACTCTTCACGATAGCGTCGGCATCAGGAGCAGCACCTTCACAGTGGCGGTGATCATCAAGCTTGCGCGGGGGGGCAGGGTGACATGATCATCGGCGATCCATACAGCTGCACGGTGTTCGGGGTTCGGTTTCGGCGTCATAGAGTGATCGGAGGAAAACGTCATCGACTTGGTCTGCAGATCAATTATTGCGCCGTTGTCTGTCAAAAAGTCAATTCCGAGAATTACGTCGCGGGAGCAGTTGGGCAAAACGACGAACACTGCAGGGAACGTCGTGCCATCTATGGTGATGCGCGATGTGCACGTTCCACTTAGCGTCACGAGGTGGCCTCCTCCTGTGCGTATGTGCGAACCGTCCCATCTGGTCATAACTTTCTTCCGCTTAACCGCAAATGGTCCGCTCATTACGGAGTAGTCGGCTCCCGTGTCTACGAGGGCGACTACATCAAAGCCGTCAATGGACACCTTGACGTCGAATGCCGCCTTCCTCGAGTTCCGGATGCGTCGGGGCGTCGCATCTCGGCTTGTGCGTGTTGACGGTCGGGCACTGTGCGTCTTCGTTGTCGTCGTCTTCTCAGCGGACGTCTCGGTCAGGTCGGGTACGCGTCGCGCCGTATAGCTGTCGTCGTGTTCGCGAGTCTCGTCAGGGTTAGGTCGGGTCGTCGGGATCAGGGCATGTGGTGAATCACTATCTTCGGCGCGTCCTTGCGTCGTTGGAGGGTTTCCGGTTTTTCGCCGTGAAGCAACTTCACCTCCAGAAGTGGCTGCTTTTAGTTTCCCCCGCGTGGGCTGGGGGGCCTTCCACGGGCGAAGTCAGCGTTTCTACGGCCGTTCGGCAATTGGTATGGGTAGGGCGACGGCGAACGGTTGAAACGCGCTGGGCTACGGCTGGTTTCAGATAGATACTCGTCGATCTCACGTGGTCGTTGGCCAGGGTGAGGGCGAGGTGCGTCGACGGAGAAACCACGCAGTCCGAGTGTCTTGAATGGGCAGCGACGGTAGATATGGTCGCCCTCTCCGCAGTGGTAGCACAGAGGACGATTATCGGGAGTTCGCCATACGTCCGTCTTCCTCGGCGTCTGGTTTGGGGCTACCGGGGGTCGGGCGGGTGACAGTGGGCGGCGGTACGGCGGGGCCTCTTGACGGCGTGTTGGAGCAGGGCGGGGCCGACGAACAGCCGCGGAGTATGTCATAGCTTGTGGCTCTCGGGGTACTTCGGATGGCGTAGAAGTTCCCAACTTTTGTTGCACTTCTTCTCTAATCACGTCGGTAAGTGTAGCGACTTGGGGCTGTGGCGGCGTGGGGAGACATTTCCGCACCTTCTCTCTAACTACTGTGCGGATGGTCTCGCGTAGGCTTACAGACGGAATCCGCATGTTGTCGATGTAGTTCGCATTAGCCGCGCCAACAAAGTTCCGCTCGTATTGCTTAGCACGCATTTCGAGGGCCTTCTCAATTGTAGTGGCTTTTGTCACGAATTCGGCGACAGTGTTGGCCGGGTTTCGGACAAGTCCGGCAAACAGTTCCTCCTTTAAAGCGCGCATTAAGAAGCGTAGCTTCTTTTCTTGCGTCATATCGGGGTCCGCGCGGCGAAATATTTGCTTCACCTCCTCAACGAAAATCACAACCCCTTCGTTGGGGTGTTGCGTGCGCGTTTCGAACAAGAGGGCGGCTCGTTCTTTTTACACAACGGTAGCTAATGTTTTGAGGAATTTGCTGTTAAAGAGAGTCCAGTGGGTTAGGGAGCTTTCATGGTTCTTAAACCACGTTCGGGCCCTATCTTCTAGATAGAAGAAAACATGGCGGAAGGTTTCTTCGTCATCCCACCTGTTAAAGATGCGAACGCGCTCCATTTCCTCCAACCAGTCCTCAGGATCTTCTCCGGGGGATCCGCGGAACGATGGCGGTTCCTGGGGCTGCTGCAGGACGATTGGCGATGCTCGTTCTTGCACCATGGTGGTGGTTGCAGCGTTCCTTCTCTTGGGCCCTTCTGGCAGAAGACCGAGCTCGGGTGGCAATCCTTGAAGTCGGAGGCTGGCTCTAGTTTGACTGGGCTGGCGGCTTGCAGAGGTCGTCATAAAGGGTGCGTACCCCGCACCTCCACCAGATGTCACGAAGCCAAGGACGACGCAGTTGTCTTGAAGGAGAAACAAGTTTATTGGAGCGAACTTGTGCTCCCCTAACAACTCAAAAGAATACAGACGTGGCGAAGCAGCGGTCAACAAAGTGACTTGCGTCGGAGAGCGTCGCAGAATCGAATGCCGCGGCGTCTGCTGTGCAGGCTTTTATCTTTCGGCGCGAGAGTTTCTGGAAACGTCGATTCACATCCAGAACATTGTAGATCACAGAAGATTATTCTGGGCTAGCGGCGTTAGGGCGAAACACTCTGCTTATCTGAATGGGATAGCCCGAGCGGCATAAAAATAAAGAATGGAACACGCGCTTCGCATGGGACACAGATAACAGATCCGGGCGCGGCCGGGCATTAAAAATAAACAATAAATAAACAAACCCGTATATGGTTAGCGGCAATATGGTGTAATTTTTTCATGGCTAGAGCAGCCAAACTTCGGCAGTGAGAGAAAAAGAGGCACTTCGCGAAATTAGGCAAACTGCCCTCATGAGGAATGTCGCGAAATTAGGCAAACTGCCCTCATGAGGAATGTTCTTGCTTAAGAAAGCGGTCAATTCGTTCTGGATTAGCTTAAATGGAAAGGACAGCATGCAAATAGGATAAACAATTGAGCCCTCAATATTAAAAATAAGCCATGAAGTGAGAGCTATCGGCGATGTGCGGGTCATTTGGCGTCACACAAAGGCAAGATGTAACACCCCTATGTAACACCCCCCTGTGGGTTCTTTAAGGAAATACAGTGAAGTGAAGTTCTGAAGCAGATGCACAGTATGCGTTTTCTTTATTGTTTTTTTTTTTGCCAAATCGCCCTCAACATAGTATATCAAGGCAGCGTTACGTTTCCTTTTTATGTACCTGACATGACCATTTTCGAACAGAGCCCTGTCAATGGGTCCGTAAACTTAGGAAACATTTCAATGGTCAGTTATGTCATCAATAATGTTCGAACGTGGTTGCGCCCAGTGCTAAACTGTGATGTAGGTGCTTCGCTCAGCAACCCTTTCATAACATCTGGTGAGCAGTTTGTGAGTCCGTTTGATTTTGCAAGGTAATTACATGACATTGCGTTGTCACCCGAAACACGGACACAAAAGGATGTCCGTTACAACCGGATGACTGCCTTATACAATTGAAAACCCCGCCGCCCATGATGCACCCGCGCTTTGCACGCTCTAGTGCAGTAATTACCTGGACAAATTGAAAGACGGTAGTGCTGTAATTGCCCCGGTGTCACAAGGCACCCTCTGCGCCCCTAGGACAACAAAGGTGTGGTTCACCGTAAAAGGACATTGACAACATTTGCCCGGATGGGAATACTTCTATCGTCTAGACGCACATCCCGGAATTCCCGGGCAAATGATGAAAAGCGGAGGACGTTATCGTGGCTCCGCTATGCCCCATGGTACCATCTGGTACCGTGGGTGCATAGCGCAAGTCTGGTACAGTCACACGTTCCAGCACCATGCCCGTAACTACACTCCCTCATGCAGATGGTCGGACGCGGCGCCAGATCACTTACGCCAGCAAGTGACCTCACCTTACAATTTGGCCACCTTTACCTGCTCATGCATCGTATTTCCAGTTTTCGCTTTCTGAGTAGTCACAGGGGCTGAACGCAGTGTTATGCCGTTCACTAAGAGCGATCGCACTCCTACGTCTCCTGGGCCTACGCTGGGTGTCGGAAACTCTACCTCTATTGCCACGCATGATGTGCGGCCTCTCACCCTCGACCTGGGTTCGTGGCGCAAGTTCTGGTGCGTCTTTATAGTAGCCTACGTCAACCATCCCTTCCTCGCCTCCGATTTCATAATGCACCGTGACTAAGACGTCAGCGTGCGTCTCAATCGCCTCATCGACACCAAGACGCACCTTTCCATCCCGGGCGCACTGTCTACTGCCACTCCTATTGGCATCCGCGCGCGTATCCCAGCATACCCGTTCTCAAGAGTCAAGAATCCGTGAATTCTTTCGTTAGGTTACCAGCAGCAATTTAAAGTGAGCGGCATGATCACGCCACCCACCAAATCATCACGTGTGATCCACCAGTCATCGCTCGGCCGCGCCGCCTCTTCTGTGAACATCTGGCGACCGCTAAAACTGAATTGGACCACATGTTGGAACTCGGCCTTACATCCGCCCATCGTCCAGGAACCACGCGTCAACATTGCATATGGTCTCCAAGAAAAGTTGTGACGGGCGCTCGGCCGCGACTACAGGACGCTCAATGCTGCGATGGTACACAGCAGCTTCCCTTTACCATCCTCGGTTTCCTGATCTCCCGAAGCTCGAACGGCTTTTGACGCTGCCAAAGAAGCCATCGCCAATTTGGTGCCTATCATTCACCCGACAACTGACGAGCCCGCGCGCATCGCGGGGCTCCTCCAGAGATGCAATCGGTGGCGCTCTCCAAATTGACTCCGCTGGGTCTCTTTTCTGGGAAGCCTGTACTGCCCTTCAGTCGGCACTCCCAGTCTGCGAAAGGCTGCGAACGACCAGAAAAATATTTACACGAGCGGGGCGTGTTTGATGCGCCAGCATAGCACGGGCACTTCGCCTCTGCAAGCCTGCAGCGCTGCTACTCTCTCTCTCTCTGGCTCTGCACGGCGATCTCATGAATCCCGACAACGTCATTGTCGACAAAAAACACACGTTGCGGCGGGTGATTTTAAATTGTGGCCTAAATTATTTATTCTCTAGGGAATAAAACAAAATTTGCAGCCAGACAAGCGCTAACGGCACAATGAAACACGAAACGTTTCGAAAAAAAAAACTTGCATTTTGTCTTCATGGCCCATTTAGGTTTGCTAATGATCATAATTAGCTGAATACACGTTCGCAGGCCTCTGGATAGGCCATGGGCGATTCGTTTAGCCGAAGAACTTTAAGTTAAACGCCATTAAGTAAAGTCTACCTTAAAGAGCCCGGATTACGATAGTGACGTGAATTCACGTTAGGTCTATGTGCAGGCCAGGGATGTCTCGTTCGGCAGAAGAGCTGCATGCTAAACGCCATACAGTAAATCCCACCTTAAGGCTCAATGATCATGATGTCGACCGCAATTTACTTTCGCGGGTGTAAGGGTAGGCTTCAGGTGATTCGTTCGGCCGAACAGCTGCATGCTACACAACATGAACTAAAGTTCACCTAAGGGCCTTTGATGATAGAGATGATGATGAGAATAATGACCAGAATTCAGGTTCCCAGGTGTATGAGTAGGCAACCCGTAATTTATTCGGCCGAAGACAACGTGGTAAGGTGGATACGCGCTCGGGAGCGTAAGGGTAAGCGTGCTTGTGAGCGTAATCGTTGGTGGGCACCAAAGTTTGTCGGGTAGAAGTGGAAGCCAACAAGCGACGAAGCCCTCAGTTGTCATTGCGCGTTGCACAGTAACCATGAAGCTTTACGTTTCCCCTTCTATTTGAGGAAAGGGGCAATATTATAGCGAGAGAGAGAGAGAGAGAGAGAGAGAGAGAGAGAGAGAGAGAGAGAGAGAGAGAACAATCCTAAATGAATCTGGCGATGTCAGCCGAGCTAACCCGCCTGGCTTGCTATGCCAGATGAACGCGGTGACAATGATGATTATAATGATGAAGAGGAACCCGCATGGTTTGAACTATTTACAAAGTCTGATCAAGGCTTGTGACTTTTAGATAGGTCAATGAAGCTTTTGTGGCACGACAGGCACGTTTGAAAGAATTCGAGGGACCTAATACGTCCCTCAGTTCTAGCCCTACAGAGAGCAGCCGGCCCAGAGACACTGCAAGACACACTCTCTGCGTACTAAATCGCTCACAGTCACATATTAGGTGTTTCAGATTTTCACGTACATCACACTCTGGGCAGAGCGGCGAGGTGGACTGGTTGATTCTGTAACAGTAGTTTAGCGTGTATGCAATGTTCAACCACGTACGGTGGAGTACTGCTTCATCATGCTTGGAAATTCCAGGTGGCATGCTAAACTTACAGTGCGGGTAGATAGAGTGGAGGGGCGCGTAATGATGGGATGCGTCTGTCCAAATCTTACGCTGCAGGCTCCATGCCACACTGGATGCAAGTGCTGAAGCATCTTTCCGAGAAAGTGGCACCGTTACTTGTGGTTCACGTTTGTTATACATGTGAATGCAGCAGCGTCCGCATTCACATTTCCAATTATTCCGCGATGGGCAGGAACCCATTGGAGTGTTATTTGATGACGCGCCTGAAGAGATTGAAGATGCTAAGCATGTACATCAAGCACAAGCTGATCTTTCTGCAAAGACGCCAAACATTGCAGTGCAGCCCGAGGGTCCGTGAAGATGGCCAACACGCGTGCAGGTTGGTCGATGATATGAGCCATGGCCAGCCGCAGAGCTGCGAGTTCGGTAGCCGTAGATGAGGTTTTGTGGCTCTGAATGGCACTGAGGGTGGCGCGATATGAAGGTATCCACACCACGACAGTTGATGATGTAGATCACGCCGAACCTTCAGTGTACAGATGTGTGTGTACTCCATATGTGTGGTGCATATATTATAGGGCAAAAAAACGCAGAATGGCAGTCGGATTATGCCTCTTGCTTGAAATTACAGGCACTGTGGTCACTATTTGTATGGTCGGGAACATCCAGGGCGGATGCAGGGGAAGAGCTGGCGGCTGGTAATGATGCGGCAGAAAGTCACGCACTTCAGGGAGCGAACTTGGCATTAAAGGGTGATCACATTGCCAAATTATAACGACTTACTAGCCTGGTTTAAAGGCGTATGTCTCCGAAAACGTGTTTCGCGACAGAGGCAGTTTTATTTTCGCTTACCTGATGGCATAGACTTCCGATTAATGAAAGGTTTTCATTGTTTCCTGTCGGCCTCTTTGAGTTCCCTGAGTTGTTTTTATTTCAACAGATCCTGATTACATGCAACATCGTTTTCGACAATCCGAACTACTATCGCAGTCAAGGAAAGGTCTTACTCTCCTCGGATTGCTGTTCGCAAGGAACCTGTATGAGCGAGCAAGAAAATTTAAACATCTTAAAATCTCGATCCGACACTGTTATTACGACCTTAAATTTAGATGTACACATCAAAACTGGGTTCACGCATTTGACATCGGTGGAGTAAATAACTATTCAAAAACCTCTGGACCCTTGCTGAAAATACATATTCATGACTACTACAGGATGCGGCTACTATGTCTACACACACACACCCACACACATACGCACGCACGCACACACGCCAAAACCGCAAAGGCAGGCGAGGAGGAAGAGGGAAGGGAGCTCGCGGCGATGGGCTCCAAGCAAGGCCCTCTAGTCCAGAAGGTATCGTGCCATGCGCTTCCCGCAATGTCGAGCACGTGCACAACGACAATGGTACGCATTACAAACCTCACTAATTTAATTCGCTCGCTGTGCTTCTTAAGCGTGCCGCGAAGCGTTCTAAAAACGGGGCGATCTCAACGACAGGTGCGGCAAAACGAGCAAGCAGCCCGTCACACAATCTAGAAAGAGGTACACCTTTTCTTTCTCACACCCTGCCTTGCGCAACGGTAAAGTGAACTCGAGAGAATAACAGAATCCCTCGCCTCCACCTTTTTCATACCATTACAACCCAGGCCCACTCAGGTCGTGTGAGGGCAGGACGCGGCCCGAATACGTAGATAAAGCGTACATTTTAGCCACTCTCGCATCTTATTTTGCATTGTCCCTTTTTTGGATGATTGCAAACCCAAATAATGGCAGAATCTTCACTACTAAGTGATCGATAATAACTATTACATACCAGTACACATGCGAGTGAGACGTCAACACACCGCTGACTAAGAAGTATAAGACCCCGACTTCAAATCTCATTGCTATTAGAAATTTCTCGGGAGACTCTAGTCTTCTTTTGTGCTTTGACGGTGAAGACTTGGTTATATAGTGCTACGGGAAAAAGAGTATATTGGCGTAAAGTGAGAGACAGGCACTACGAAAGAGGAACAAGGCCACGCGTGAGAGAGAGTGGTGAATATAACGATAGGGTGAATTATGACAATCGCAGTGAATAGCCTTGATTGTCCACCTGAGATAACATGTCATATTCACCAGCAACATAACCACGCCTAGTAGCGATATTATCAGGGGCACCCGCTTTACACTCGCCCGTACGTCCGCCCAGAAGCCACGCTATTCTACAGAACTTAACCTGTCTTAATCCCTTATTCCACCTTCTTTCATCATAATCCGCCATAATCTGGCTTAGTCCCACCGTAATTTACTTTTCCGTGATAATCTACTTTAATCCGCTTAAATTCCTAGCTTAGTATATTACAATTCGTTCTAACATAATTCTACTTTATTAATAGTTTCTCCGAATTGCTAATCAATCATTATTTTATCCTATAAAATTTAACCTACCTTAGGATATTCAAATTCATCCTAATACATCTTAGTCTACTTCCATCCACCTTAATCCCACGTTACTAATTACCATGCCAGTGCAACGCTTCGATAAAGAGGCGTCTTTTTTATACATCATGGATTGGGTCCGGAACACTATTAAAACAGAAAACTAGTTGGGACGAGAGGGCCCTGGCTACACGAAAAGCAGACTGGGATGAATGATACATACACACATACATACATGCATTAATACCTATATACGCATACATACATACATACATACATACATACATACATACATACATACATACAGACATACATACATACATACATACATACATACATACATACATACATACATACATACATACATACATCCATACATACAATTATAACTACCTACATACATACATACGTACCCCCGCACGGGCACCTTGAGTAATCTTAGTGACGGTATTGGCGACACTGCGGACCCCGAACCCCAAAACATAAGCTGCAACCAAGCTTGGCGATGTGTTTAAAGGTGAAGGGTAGAAACCTCAAACGGTGGCCGTTGGAGCCCAGGTCAAGCTCCGGCGGATGGGCTCCCTGTCTGTTTAGCAGGCACACAGCTCCGAGACCTCTCTCTCGGTATCGGGGTAACCCGAGCGGAGAAAGTACCCCCGTCCCCTGCTTTATACTATAGCATATGGTATTTTCAACCCCCCAAACGTGATCGGTCCCTGAAGAGGGGCCGCATCGAAGTATCTTTTCTTCCTTTGCCTTCAGTCTGGCTCCCAAAGCCGGATACTTACTCGCGATGTTTGATCATGGAATCTCTTGATAAGGCAGCCCATTACATTCCAGTCTGTGTTTCTAATCTCCAAGTACTTTGCAAGCCTTGTCTGCAAGTCGTACAAGGCTAAGAAACTCAAAACAGGAGAAGTCCTGATTGAGGTAGATAACAAACAGCAGTGCACTAACATCGTCGCCCAAACGCCCTTGGTGGATTTTGACATCAACACCCCATCGCAGTCTCAATAGCTGCTAGGGTGTGATCTCTGATCAGGATCTAATAAGTAAGACCGAAACCGATCTGCTCGAGGGCCTTCGTGGTCAGGGCGTGACAGCAGTGACGAAGCAGTCAGGGCGTGACGAAACGACGAAATAATAGCAACCAAACACACAATCTTGCCCTTTGACCACTCAACCCTTCTGAGTAGGTCAATGCAGGTTCTATAAGATGTACGGTTGGGCCCTACGTGCCAAACTCATGCCGCTGCTTCAAATCTCTGCGGTTCGGGCACGGCAAAACCTCTTGACGTGGTAAACTGACTTTAATCAGATTTTAACACATTCGGCAGCGTATCATTAAAATAATAATCCTTAGCTTCTTTAATGGCTTTCTACGACTCCCGAGCTAATTCTTTATACTTGTTCCAAGTACTGACACTGTTGCTTTGCGAAGCCTTTTTGTAGGCTCTTTTCTTTTTATTTAGGCACTATTTAACCTTTTTCGTAAACCAAGGAGCACTTGTTTGTGATGGGAAGGAAACCACTGGAATACACGTATTTTCAATTTTCTTAAGGAAGTCGCGAAACACTATCAAGATTTTATTAGTTGTACGATTATTAAATTCGCTCGAAAAGGAGCTCGAAAACTCAGTTAGCATACAGTTAATTTTTTCCACAATCAGCTTTTTTTAATTAAGTATGCGTTTAGGCTTTGTTTCCTTGTTAGGAAGTGGGAGAGGGTGGGAACAGTGTATTACTCTGTGGTCACTTATTTCATCAAGGACATGGACTACAACGTTTGTCGGATTGTTTGTAAAAATTAAGTCGAGAATGCGTTCGGCCCTCGTAGGTGCAGTTACCAACTGAGTTAGGTGAAACAGTTTTAACGTACGAAGGAAGCGGGATATCTCAAGACCGACAGATAATGACGGCGATGATGGTGTGACCCAGTTAATGGAGGAGTAATTGGAATCACTGCCAAGCACCAAAACTATATGTCGTTGTCCAAGTCGGTTAAAGCAGTCTTTTTCTCTTTCAGCATGTTGATGTGTTCAGTCAGGTCCCTGATAGGTGGTGGGGAAACCTGCATCATGAACTTCATCTCGTTGATGATCTTGGCAGTTGATGAATGGAGCGCCCCACATTTCCGTTTTCGACGGTCTATGACGAGACCTGGTACGTTGATGCCGTTCTGGCGCTTGATTCGTCGATAGGCTCTACAACTATGTAGTGCTTCCATCTTGGACACGGCACCAAATTGTTGAAGACCAGGAAGAAGACGCGGTTAGAGGAGTGCCTCTGTATTGGCGGCCTTTGAATGACTAGTCCGATTCTGAGGATGACAATGATTTCACGAGCCTCTCTGCCCGTGTGGTCGTTAGTGTCCTCCTGTTTCTAATTCCTCCTCTTCCCAGCCAGATCACATTTTCTAACAAAGGGCAGAGAAATTGGTAACGTTGCTTCATTCAGCAACGCCACGAATGAACGCTGGCGTTGAACTCCAAGTCGCAACAACATCAAGGTTGATGACCTCGTGGTTCTCTAATCCTGTAAAGCAAGGCATGTGTTGAAGCTTTGCGTAGTCTAGAAAGTTTACGTCCGAAGGGGTGAAAGGCTTAAAGCCAGTCTTTTGGAACTGTTCCGGAAGTCTTGCGCATAACTTACATTTCAATGTTCCCCTTTATAAACAGATGGCATCTGGGCTTACGCGCTAGACACGCTTGCGTAGGGTACAGAGCTGGGAAAAGACTGTGAAGCCGTGCCGCATTCCCTTAATTTAAAATCGCAACCAGTATGTGCTCCTGTTATCATTTCCACCTTCTGTGTGTTTGGCAATAGCTAATGGCATGGCGGGATTTGCTTATCCAGCACCGTTATGATTACATTGTTATTCTTACTATAATAAACGAGATTGCCCAGCTCAGCATACCCTAGAAGGAGCAAACGTGCTACATTGGGACCATTAATAACAGCACTAGTTGCGTCGAAGCGCTGGCATTGAAGGAAGAATATTAAAAAGGAATTAATTGTTTGTTATCATTTCCACCTTCTGCGTGTTTGACAATAGCTAATAGCATGGCGGGATTTGCTTATCCAGCACCGTTATGATTACATTGTTATTCTTACTATAATAAACGAGATTGCCCAGCTCAGCATACCCTAGAAGGAGCAAACGTGCTACCTTGGGACCATTAATAACAGCACTAGTTGCGTCGAAGCGCTGGCATTGAAGGAAGAATATTAAAAAGGAATTAATTGTTTGTTATCATTTCCACCTTCTGCGTGTTTGACAATAGCTAATGGCATGGCGGGATTTGCTTATCCAGCACCGTTATGATTACATTGTTATTCTTACTATAATAAACGAGATTGCCCAGCTCAGCATACCCTAGAAGGAGCAAACGTGCTACATTGGGACCATTAATAACAGCACTAGTTGCGTCGAAGCGCTGGCATTGAAGGAAGAATATTAAAAAGGAATTAATTGTTTGTTATCATTTCCACCTTCTGCGTGTTTGACAATAGCTAATAGCATGGCGGGATTTGCTTATCCAGCACCGTTATGATTACATTGTTATTCTTACTATAATAAACGAGATTGCCCAGCTCAGCATACCCTAGAAGGAGCAAACGTGCTACCTTGGGACCATTAATAACAGCACTAGTTGCGTCGAAGCGCTGGCATTGAAGGAAGAATATTAAAAAGGAATTAATTGTTTGTTATCATTTCCACCTTCTGCGTGTTTGACAATAGCTAATGGCATGGCGGGATTTGCTTATCCAGCACCGTTATGATTACATTGTTATTCTTACTATAATAAACGAGATTGCCCAGCTCAGCATACCCTAAAAGGAGCAAACGTGCTACCTTGGGACCATTAATAACAGCACTAGTTGCGTCGAAGCGCTGGCATTGAAGCAAGAATATTAAAAAGGGATTAATTGTTTGTTATCATTTCCACCTTCTGCGTGTTTGACAATAGCTAATGGCATGGCGGGATTTGCTTATCCAGCACCGTTATGATTACATTGTTATTCTTACTATAATAAACGAGATTGCCCAGCTCAGCATACCCTAGAAGGTGCAAACGTGCTACCTTGGGACCATTAATAACAGCACTAGTTGCGTCGAAGCGCTGGCATTGAAGGAAGAATATTAAAAAGGAATTAATTGTTTGATATCATTTCCACCTTCTGCGTGTTTGACAATAGCTAATGGCATGGCGGGATTTGCTTATCCAGCACCGTTATGATTACATTGTTATTCTTACTATAATAAACGAGATTGCCCAGCTCAGCATACCCTAGAAGGAGCAAACGTGCTACCTTGGGACCATTAATAACAGCACTAGTTGCGTCGAAGCGCTGGCATTGAAGGAAGAATATTAAAAAGGAATTAATTGTTTGATATCATTTCCACCTTCTGCGTGTTTGACAATAGCTAATGGCATGGCGGGATTTGCTTATCCAGCACCGTTATGATTACATTGTTATTCTTACTATAATAAACGAGATTGCCCAGCTCAGCATACCCTAGAAGGAGCAAATGTGCTACCTTGGGACCATTAATAACAGCACTAGTTGCGTCGAAGCGCTGGCATTGAAGGAAGAATATTAAAAAGGAATTAATTGTTTGTTATCATTTCCACCTTCTGCGTGTTTGACAATAGCTAATGGCATGGCGGGATTTGCTTATCCAGCACCGTTATGATTACATTGTTATTCTTACTATAATAAACGAGATTGCCCAGCTCAGCATACCCTAAAAGGAGCAAACGTGCTACCTTGGGACCATTAATAACAGCACTAGTTGCGTCGAAGCGCTGGCATTGAAGCAAGAATATTAAAAAGGAATTAATTGTTTGTTATCATTTCCACCTTCTGCGTGTTTGACAATAGCTAATGGCATGGCGGGATTTGCTTATCCAGCACCGTTATGATTACATTGTTATTCTTACTATAATAAACGAGATTGCCCAGCTCAGCATACCCTAGAAGGAGCAAACGTGCTACCTTGGGACCATTAATAACAGCACTAGTTGCGTCGAAGCGCTGGCATTGAAGGAAGAATATTAAAAAGGAATTAATTGTTTGTTATCATTTCCACCTTCTGCGTGTTTGACAATAGCTAATGGCATGGCGGGATTTGCTTATCCAGCACCGTTATGATTACATTGTTATTCTTACTATAATAAACGAGATTGCCCAGCTCAGCATACCCTAGAAGGAGCAAACGTGCTACCTTGGGACCATTAATAACAGCACTAGTTGCGTCCAAGCGCTGGCATTGAAGGAAGAATATTAAAAAGGAATTAATTGTTTGTTATCATTTCCACCTTCTGCGTGTTTGACAATAGCTAATGGCATGGCGGGATTTGCTTATCCAGCACCGTTATGATTACATTGTTATTCTTACTATAATAAACGAGATTGCCCAGCTCAGCATACCCTAGAAGGAGCAAACGTGCTACCTTGGGACCATTAATAACAGCACTAGTTGCGTCGAAGCGCTGGCATTGAAGGAAGAATATTAAAAAGGAATTAATTGTTTGTTATCATTTCCACCTTCTGTGTGTTTGACAATAGCTAATGGCATGGCGGGATTTGCTTATCCAGCACAGTTATGATTACATTGTTATTCTTACTATAATAAACGAGATTGCCCAGCTCAGCATACCCTAGAAGGAGCAAACGTGCTACCTTGGGACCATTAATAACAGCACTAGTTGCGTCGAAGCGCTGGCATTGAAGGAAGAATATTAAAAAGGAATTAATTGTTTGTTATCATTTCCACCTTCTGCGTGTTTGACAATAGCTAATGGCATGGCGGGATTTGCTTATCCAGCACCGTTATGATTACATTGTTATTCTTACTATAATAAACGAGATTGCCCAGCTCAGCATACCCTAGAAGGAGCAAACGTGCTACCTTGGGACCATTAATAACAGCACTAGTTGCGTCGAAGCGCTGGCATTGAAGGAAGAATATTAAAAAGGAATTAATTGTTTGTTATCATTTCCACCTTCTGTGTGTTTGACAATAGCTAATGGCATGGCGGGATTTGCTTATCCAGCACCGTTATGATTACATTGTTATTCTTACTATAATAAACGAGATTGCCCAGCTCAGCATACCCTAGAAGGAGCAAACGTGCTACCTTGGGACCATTAATAACAGCACTAGTTGCGTCGAAGCGCTGGCATTGAAGGAAGAATATTAAAAAGGAATTAATTGTTTGTTATCATTTCCACCTTCTGTGTGTTTGACAATAGCTAATGGCATGGCGGGATTTGCTTATCCAGCACCGTTATGATTACATTGTTATTCTTACTATAATAAACGAGATTGCCCAGCTCAGCATACCCTAGAAGGAGCAAACGTGCTACCTTGGGACCATTAATAACAGCACTAGTTGCGTCGAAGCGCTGGCATTGAAGGAAGGATATTAAAAAGGAATTAATTGTTTGTAGCAATATGGAGTGGAAATTATTTACCCATGTTTCTTCTCTCTAATTCCCGTTTTATATTTCATGTACCTTCGCGTTTACCACATTGACAATACCGGCTGAGTGTTCGATTTAAAATAGAAACCAAAAGGAATATAGACCATATACGAAATATGGCCCATTTTCAACAAAAGAAAACACGTTACCCGTTCAGAATGCAAGAAAGCTGGTTTGTTCCAATGGTGCACCTAAATACCGGTTGGGAATGCTTGAAATATGCTCTGCCTTCTCTTTTGAACATGTATGACTGTGAAGGTTTTGATTTGTTCAGATGTACGCAACGCGAACTGCGTTGCAGGTATAAATAATGTATTTCAGCTGAATTTTTTTCGGTACATCATTATGCTCTAAATATGTGTGTTTGTTTTTATTTATTGTGGGAGGAATGTTTTATTTCTTCTCCCATTTGTTATGTAACGCATGAAGCTTGTACGCGTGCGTAGTTTTGTTTCTTGCTGTAATTAACCGCTTCGCTGTTCATTGCTACTGCTGCTGCTCTGAACGGAGGCTGCGGCCTAGTCAAGCCGTAATGACGGCTTTTGCTGCAGCTCCTCTGTCTCTCTTTGTATGTTTTTGAGGCAGAAATAAACATTATTATCATGATTCTCTTTTCTATGCCACTATTCTTGTAATCGTTACTGCAGTTTCAACTTAGCCCACTTCCGCTTTCACAATTAAACAAATAAAAAGTGTTTTTTGACGGGTTTCTTGTAGGATATACAGCGGAACCCAGTTAGTACGTTTTTCTCAGGACTGCGACAAACAACGTTACAGTCCGGAAAACTTTAGTCAGGAAAGCCACGAAAACGGGACGGCGTCAAACTGGCTTCGTTAAATCACCGCTATCTAGAGCTCTATTGTTGCCAACATTGTTTCTGCCCGTTCCGCCAAATGTAGCGGTCTGTTTTATAATTTTTTATGTGCACATTTAGTGTCTAAGAGCAATAAAGGTCGGGCGTCAAGTCAGCTTAGCCGTAAAATCACTGTACTACTCACTCGCCGTCACCCTACTCGTGAAGGTGGACAACAAAATCGGGCATCGGGAAATTATCGTGCGACTCACTCGCCGTTACGACCGCCTCGCTGCACGAACACGAGCGTTGTGATACGCAAAATGAACGACAGCAGTGCCCCTTTGGCAAAAACCATTTACTTTTGCAATGTGAGCCTAGCGCTTAAAAAATGGGCAATGCAAGCTTGCGGTTTCTATCGCCCGGTCCTAAGTACCACTCGCTTCTCAATAACGTGAAAGACCGAATTGCTTTCAGCGCCACTTTGATGTGCGACGTATCCGCGAAGGAGGTTCATTGCCACTACGGCTTCTCCAAATCGTGTCGTGTCTGGCAAGAACCCAGACACTACAAGCTTTGGAGAAACTGGCGCAAGCGCTAGTATTGATGGCGTAGAAATCGCCACGAGTAGCGAGGAAGGAGCAGCAGACGACGCGGCGAGACCGATCTCAACGCTACCGATGCGCCCCCAAGCTGGTCCGCGGCAGCTCGGCGCAGCCGCGGTACTGGAAGGCCGCGCTTTTTACCAGCTGTCTCAATTCAAAACGCTACACGGCACCATTACAACAGTGCGGCCGCGCTAACATCCTGCATTTCCAGCGTTCCGAAGTGAAACTTCAGTTGTGAGCACAGTGATGATGGCGATAGCACTTTCGACGCATGGCCATTAGTGACGGGCTCTGCAGCTCGCTTGCGGCTTCTTGTACCTGAAGGTAAGTTGCGCTTGTTGTGAACAAACTGACGGGCAGGAAAAAAAAAACACCTACAGATTGACGAGAAGACGGTGCCATGAAAGTCGTGAAAGTGTACGAAAGTACGTCGTGTAAGTTTACGTTTTTTCTCGTGTCCGTCTCTGTGTTTGCAACAAGCGCAACTTACCTCCAAAAGCGTGTTACACCAACTAGCCCGCCATCAAGCTTTACTGGGCTTCTTGTAGCCAGTTCAATAACAAAGCCTGGCCAAGACCCATCAAAAGCCAAAATGGCGGTGCCCAACCGTTTTCGAAGTGTCAGATTGCGATGTTACAGCGGGGCTCGCAATACATTATATCTTTTAGGAGGTATGCTGGGACCGATTACAAACAAGGTAACAGCCAGGAAAAGGCAACAGTGAGCAAAGTAACAGCGGGTTCAACTGTACTTGTATTAGCGCCTCAAACGCTCGGTCTGACCGCCTGAGCAACTTACATCCGCTTTGCTGCAGGTGCGAGACATAACAACGACTCAAGCCTCTTGGTGTGGCGGGTTTGAACTCCCGGTGCTCTCACCCGCTCTTTCGCCACTTTTGGAAGGAAAAAATGTGTCGGAAGCCGAACAGGCGTACCTCTCCCGACAGCTTAGGCAGGAGCTGTTAAAGTATCTCAAGTAAGTAACTCAGATTTTGAATTTGATGAAATGTGGAGTTTTTTTCTATTTGAAGCTTCAGAAGCTAAATGCTGTTAAGTGGTAATTTTGTATACACAAGACGGCAGACAGATCTTTTTGACGTATTTAGACAGCAAGTATCAGATAAGAGCTATTGTAACTTCCTCAGTAATTTGTAAAAAATCATTTTATTGTTGGCGTTATCGTCAAAAATGGGAAAATACAGTTGTAAAAATTGCCCACCACTTTTTCACGGGTAGCACAATTTGCCTAATTTTTGAAACCACCGAAGAAGGGTCTCAACCATCCCTCTAGCACAGCACTGTAACTTTAGACCATGCTCGGCACAAGCCCAGAACCACACCAACTGAGGGGAGACGAGAACGCTGCCTCTCGACCTCTCTTAATCCCATTTCTTGTCCTTTACCCTCGTCTTTGTCTTCTAAATGATGAAACGGATTCAGATCAAAAATTTGTAGGGGGCGACACTGTGCTTCTAGGGATTTCAGTCAGCATATACAAAATTCATGATCGGGTACTCAAATTGTACGCTTCATTGCACTTGTTTGCAAGTGATGCCGATCATTGTGAGGCTGCGTCACTGTGGGCCGTGTGAGCTTGTCTACCAAACCGCTAACGATGAAGTAATATCTCGTCTGTGCTTGTCGCACGCTTGGTTTGCTAGTCTTGCTTGCTTTGCTAGTCTTGGTTTGCTAGACAGTTATTCACGAGCCACTCGAAGGGCTCCTGTCAGCAGCTTGATGAGGTTCCCTGCAAACGTTAGACCTTCAAACGCCAATAGAAGCAGGCTCCAAATTATTGCCTTACGGAAACTACAATTCTTTCCCAATTGAAAGGCGTGCCGGAGAAAAACACGTCGATCTACTACGCTTCCACGTTCCGGAAATGCCATTCCGTGCAGTTTTAAATTCTGGTTTTTGTGGAGGACAGTGTGCGCGGTAAAAGCTCACGTTTGTAATTTCCATTAGCCCCTTGGTAATAATGTTTGGGAAGGGGGGGGGGGGGGCAGGTTGATCTCCGCGCATGGCGAATTTCCAGTGAGTTAGAGGAGCTCACCAGCCCACTGCTGGTAAAGTATGTTCCATTGTACGTGATCACGCCTAAAAGTAACCAAACCTGCAGAATCTTCAAGAAACCTGTCCCAAACGTCTTAAGAATATTAGCGACAAAAAATCTCGACTCGCTTATCGACGTATTTGATAATAACAAGAATAAACATCCCTTTACTGTTTCTCAGAGGCCTCGCGGGGGTTTCAAAATAAAAGCCGTTCCACTCAATGTGAAAGTTGTCGGAAGTGCAGAGCAGTGATTCGCCATAATGAGCGGTACCGCCATTATCCGCTTACTGCTACCACGCCATGCAATTCAAATTTCACGCCATCGCAGTGCTCGCGCGCCCGCTACCTGAAACTGGGCCAGCGTGAGTTCAGTTCGTTTTGCGCTTGCTTTTCCTCCCGCACGTGCTGGCGTTGCACTGCCCCTTTTTTCGCTTACTATCGCAAAAACCAACCCAACGAGCGTTCCTAACTGAATGAACGCGGGCGCTGCCGGTTAATTACGTATATCTTTTCCCTACGAAGATCATATCGTTCGGTCTGTCTGAACTGCCTTTGTGTACTTTTTCGCAGTTTCTGGCAAATTCAGACCTAGATTCTGATTATTCTGCTGCATTAAACACCAGAAATGGACCCTGCGGCAGGCGCAGCACCTAGTGCGGCGCCGCCTGGGTCGCTTCCCTGCCCGCTGCCTGACGTCTCGCCCAGCATGGTCATTCAGCCGGCGGCGCCTGCTTCCTTGCTGCTTGAGGCTTCTTCTGTATCATCGGCTTTTCCTAGCGCTCCCTCAGTATCCATGATCACTCCGGGACAAGTAAGCCACGATCTCTTTCCATTGGAGCAACCTTTGCCAGACAACGAGGGCGATATTTCAGACATGACGGAGGTCTCTCCTTCTGGCACCGCATTACACGCAGAGGAGGCGAACACCATTGCAGAGGATTCAGAACCATTTCAAAAAGTGCAAGCTCCTGAGCGCCGTCGAGGGTCTAAGAGTGTATTCAAAGCCCTCGATGTACATGCATCCCCGACACGGGCATGCATCCCCGACATGCAGACACGGGCTTGGGGTGATTGTAAAGCCAACGGATCCTTCAAAAATTATCACTAGGTTCAACCCACTAGTCGTTAAGGATGGGTTAGAAACTATAGCTCCCGATGGAGTGCTTCAAGTGCGACCGAACCATCCGCTCAATCTCTTGGCCATCGACACACGAAATGTTGATGCTACCGAGTGTTTGTTGACAATATCAAGCATTGCGGAAATCCCAGTGAAAGCCTATGCACCACGCCCAAGCAAATGTGGTGTCGGCGTAATTTGAGGTGTAGCTAAAGACATCACACCACCTGAGATTCTTCGGGCACTACGTCAGAGGATCCCAGTGAAATCAGTCCGCAGATTGGGCAAGACATCTGAATGTATGCATATAATATTTGCCACAGAGTCAACCCCAGAGCACGTCGTCTTAGGCTAAATGCTCTACCGCGTCTACGGATATGTTGAAAGGCCCAGGCAGTGTACTAAGTGTCTGCGGTTCGGCCATGTGTCTGAAGTATGCCAGCTTCCAATGCGATGCACTCGGTGTGGTGGCAATCACGATCGTACCACGTGCTACGCCGAGAGTCTCCGCTGTGCAAAGTGCGGGAAGAAGCATGAAGCGACTTCTGGAAGCTGCTCGGCTAGCCGCGACGACCAGGCGATCTACAAATATAAGATTTTCCATAAGACTGACTATAAGTCTGCGAAAGCAGCTGTACAAGAGCAGCGTGCCACTGGACCCAAGAAATCTTCGAGAAGGCAAGCACGAGAAGGAGACAAGCCCATTTCTATGGACTCGGATAAAGACTTTCCTGCCCTACCATCCCTACAACGTAAAGCACCACCAAAAGCGGAAACTGCAGCTACCACGGGGGCCCCTGCTCCTGCGGCTACACCCCCTCTGGATTCAGTAGAGGCCCTTTCACCAGCTCGGAGAGTAGCACCAATGTCCACGACTACGAGGGCGCCGGCGTCAACACCAGTTGTCACCCCAACCCCTGCTGCTCGGTCTTCTAGATCTCCTTCCCATGCTTCCCTGGAAAGACAACGCGAGTCGCAAGCCGAACGTAACTCGGCAGGCCTCGGTTCTGCAATCTACTCCATTGTGGAAGCTGTGCGCCTCTTTCTCGGCTATCTTGCATCCCCAGTGGCCAAATCTGTCGTGACGCTCCTCAACTTCGTTTCGCCTCTACTAGTGCAATTGCGGTAGCGGCAACCATCACTACAGGTTTCTTCACTGTGCAGCAAATTCGGTAAAAGGCAACAATTTTCCAATGGAACGCATGTGGACTTGGTCAGCGGTTTTCTGACGTCCGCAGATTTGTGCAAAAACACCAGTTCCCTGTTGTTGCCATTTCTGAGTCCCGCCTTTTCACGGATATAGGGCTATCCGGGTACGCAGTCCTGCGTTCATCTACTGGTGTGGCAAAGACAAGAGTCCTGCTATGCGTGAGAAACGACCTCACATTCATGCAACACAATCTGCCGCCTAACGCGTTGCACGAATTTGCAGCTATTACCGTGTGACACACAGGCATTTCCTTTATTATCATCGCTGCGTATATTCCGCCCCACGCATCGCTGAACACCCAGCGCCTGTAGGACGTAATTCGTCGTACACCGCCTCCACACATCCTCACGGGGGACTTCAATGCGCATCATCCGTCAAGGGGAAGCAAGAAAACGACGGCCAAAGGATGTCGCCTGTTGGACATTGCAGACCGCTTCAGTTTGTGTGTAATTAACAGCGGGTAACCAACGTTAAATTATCGTGGACGGATGTCAAGTGCTATCGACATCAAGATGGTTTCCTCCGCATTATCAACGACCTTAAGCTGGTATGCAGACATTGAGTCTCATGGACGCGACCATGTACCAACTTACAATATTGTAGACGGTTTGCCTGCTGGTCGCCGTAAATCTGGCGTTTAATTTGTCAACTGTTGTAACTTCACCACAGCAGTCGAGACAAGCGCTGGTGATTTCTCGTCCTACGACAACGCTATTACCAGCATCGCAAACACCCGAAGGTTGTGCAGCCAAAACTGCGAGCCTGCCAAAGGAGTACACAGTGGCTTACATCGAATATGAAAATCTTAAGGCGATTCGCCGAAGGGCAGAAAGGCGCGGGCCTGAAGATTTCTGCCGCAGAAGATATACGAGCAGCCAGACGCGCGCAAAAGCTCATTCAGAGACATCTAAGAAGCTTGCCAAACATGAATGGGTGTCCTTCTGTTCGAAGCTAGTCCCTCGGAAGCCGCTCAGAAGGATATGGAGTTTATTGCGTGGTCTCCGTGCACCGCGATCTCAGTTGTACCCTTTTAACTCCATTTCTCTGAGAATGAAGGTAAGGGACTTAGATGTGCCTGAAGCCTTCTGTGCCAAAATTACTGCCGCACGGCGACTTCACCAATGACTATTTCAAGGGCTGCGAACCCATTACCGAACACACCCTACATGAACGAACCATTCTCTATGGCGGAACTTGATGCTGCTCTGTGCTCAGTTAACAAAGTCTCTTCTCCGGGGCCAGACGGGTAAGTTATGCGCTTTTATGTCATCTACGCGGCAATGCGATGCGGTAGCTTTGGTCAATATTCAACCGCTCCTGGCAGACCGGGCGTCTTCAGCCTGGGTGGAAGCGAGCTCGTATCGTGCCAGTTCTGAAACCTGCCAAAGACCCCACGGATACTGATTCGTATCACCCTATTGCGCTTCTAAGCTGCATTGGGAAGCTCATAGAGAAGATGGTACTGCTTCGCCTAGACTGGGATCTGAATGATAGAAGCGTTTATCCGTCGCAGATGTCAGGTTTCCGCCAGGGCCGAAGCAGCATTGACAACGTCATTGCCCTTGCAACACACGTGAAGAACGCAAAGATCGGATGGCAAATGACCATTGCAGTCTTCATTGACATTAGTCGGCATGCGACTGTGTTCTCCATGAAGCTTTGCGGACAGCAATGAGGTCTGTAGGCATCACGGGACGAATGTACGGCTGGATGTCTGACTACCTCTCTGATAGGACTATCTGCATGTCTGTAGCGGATGGTGAGACATCCCTGTGGTGGTAGTGGACCACAAAGGACAAATGCTCTCCTCGGCGACAGTTCTCACAAAAAATACTACATCTTCAGAACAAGCAGCTATCGCTCTTGCGATCACCGCAACTCGAGCAAGATACATAATCAGCGACTCGAAGGCAGCCATACGTAGCTACATCAAAGGGCGGATATCCCAAGTCGCCGCAAGAATGCTTCAACAGCTGCGAGCACCA
Source organism: Haemaphysalis longicornis (assembly GCF_048455015.1). NCBI lineage: Eukaryota > Metazoa > Arthropoda > Arachnida > Ixodida > Ixodidae > Haemaphysalis > Haemaphysalis longicornis. Next base: position 12,508,570 of record NW_027526225.1, on the reverse strand, counting down.
AATTACCGGTCAACCAAACTTATCTGGACTCCTGCACACTAGGGGTTACAGGCCAATGAACAGGCCCACACAGCTGCTTGCGAGATCGTCACCCGAGCAGCAGTTAACCCCCCCCCCCACCCCGCAGTGGCAACAGCCTGGAAACTCAGAGAAATTTGACAGCGTCAACTCGTACAAAGAGATAACAAATTGCTACAAACACAGCAGGTGCGTATTTCCAGCCGCCCACTGCACACTCAACGCTGCGCAGACCAAAGCACGGAGACAACTTTTAACCAATACCTACCCGAACCAGGCGGCCTATAGTCACTTCCACCCAGAGTTCTTCTCGGATATGTGCTAACACTGCGGCCACCGCGCAGACCTCACGCACATTATGTGGGAATGCCAAAGAAAACCACGGAGCAAGACCCCTCTACCCCCCATAGATATCAAACACCTAGAGCACTGGGAAACACTGCTGCGCAGCTCTGAACCTCTAACGCAGCTACGCCTTGTCCAGATGGCCGAAGAAACTTCCAGGGACCAAGATCTCGTGGCTGACTAACGCGGCAAAGAGGGCCAAGCTCTCTACTTCTGGGCAAATAAAGTTCTTTATCTCTCTCTCTCTCTCTCCATAACGTGACCCGTGGTGTCCCTCAGGGTGGCGTATTGGGCCCGACTCTTTTTAATATTTCAATGATTGGGCTAGATAGATGTCTGCCGAAAATGGTTGAAATTTCCATGTACGCTGATGATATCTGTATCTGGTGCTCGGGCCACAACAAGCATGTGCTCCAATCGACACCTCAGCGGGCAGTAAGCTCGATTGAAAACTTTCTCGCGACACGTGGCCTTGCGATATCACCGGCCAAGTGCGCCACCATGGCCTTTAGAAAGCGGGACGTATCAAACTACCAGTTAAGGACCGAAGGTGTACCGATACCATATGCCAGCCATCACAGGTTTTTGGGTGTTACCGTCGACCGCCATCTGACATGGACGCTGCACATCCGTAGCCTAAAAGAGAAGCGAACGTCATTCTTGCACATCTTCGGCATGCTTTCCAACAGTACTGATGGATGTAGCGTCAGCTCTCTTTTACTGCTATACGACGCCCTCAGCGAAGGCTTACTTCGCTACAGCCTCCAAGCCCTCACTTCTCTTTGCAAGGAGGATTCTAAAATACCATGGAGGTTGCAGGCCCGAATTCTGAGGATATGTTTTGGTGTCCCAAAGACCACCTCCACAATGGGAACCATGACAGAGAGCAGACGGCTTCCGCCCACTGCTTTGCAGGTAATGGAACAACTTCGCACGCGCCTGTGCGTTATGGCAAGGCAACATGGGCATCCCCTTGCTGCCGCCTGGGCCTCTGAAGTACAGCACGCTATGCCCTCCCAGTGTCAGCCTTCAGCCTCTTCAGCTCACCCTCCGTGGCTCTTCCCTACAATGAAAATTGTCACCACGGTACGTTGAAGGGGGTATACCAGCCCCGGCTCTAAAGGTCTTTGCTTTGGAGCATATCATCAACCAATACAGAGGCCACACTCATGTGTACACTGATGGCTCAGTGACGGCTACATTGTCGGCGATAGGAATCTCGATTCCTTCGTCGCTCACTATTATCTGCACCCTACTTAGCCACAAGTCCTCGACGACAGTTACTGAGGTGGCTGGACTGCTCGCTGCTTTTCAATGGGCAGTATTTACAGACTCCAGGTCAGCACTCGAGAGCTTAAAGTCGCTTCCAAACGAACAGCTGGCTTGGAAAATCAATCGTTTGCACTCACAAGCCATACAAAGGGGACATAGCGTAGGCCTGCATTGGCTTCCTGCCCATTGCGGAGTTGTCGGCAACGGCGCTGCTGACAAAGCCGCCTCATCTACCCACAGTCTCTGCACTGAAACTCTACCGATCCCATTTACCCGAAAGGATGCGGCAATACTCACCTCATCAACCGCATGGAAAGCGCAGATGTCTATCTGGACTGACGCAAGGCAGCATACGCACCTCCTCATGTGATTGATCCAAAGTTCACCTTCAGAATGCCAGCTGGACTTAGCAAGCGCGATGAAGCCATTCTGCATAGGCTGTGCTTGAACGTTGCCTACACGTGACCTTACCTGTATAAACTCCAGCAGGCATCTTCACCTCTTTGTTCCACATGCGACTCACGAGAAGACATTCATCATGTCATATGCGTGTGTCCAAAGTACAACGTTCAAAGACAGAAACTGATATTATCTTTGTGCAGGCAGCCTGGTGCGGGACTTGAGCTGAGGGCTGATTTGGGTCCTTGGTCGGGTCCCAGTCAGGCAGCACGTGCAATCAAAGCTCTCTTGGTGTTTCTTCGTAGCACAGAACTGGACAGAGTTTTGTGATTGAAAATTTTGGGCGCATGAAATGACATCTTTTCATTTTCACATTTTTTTCTCTTTTTTTCTTTTTTTTTTCTTCTCTCATCTAGCGTAGCAAGCCAGCCCGACGGCTCGGCTAACATCGCTGGTCTTCATTAAGGTTATGCTCTCTCTCTCTCCTCAAATGTACCTATAGGTTTCTTTGCGCTAAACAACAGTAAGATGTATGACAAACGCCAGCGTTTCATGAGTTTCGAACGCCTATGACTATGAGTTTCGAACGCTTATGAGTTTCGAACGCACGAGTTTCGAACGCTTATGGCTAAGAAGACAAGCTCCACGTCGGCTCCGTTTTTTAATGTTTATTTGTGGCGCATAAGTACCCTGGCGTTTCTGAGTGGTACACTGTGAATCGGCAAGTTGTGAGGACCCACGGGACACCATCGTCCGACCATTTGGACCACTGGATGCAAATTTCTCGCCTCGGGAAACCTCTGCCAAGGCGGCGGCAGCGCTAGCCGTGGTTCTAGGGTTAGGGTGGCGAACCCTCGGCCCGCCTTGACAGCTCGACGGAGGATCGTAGTTTCACCTCTCCTGCCGTGGCTATGTAGCAACTCGTTGCTCTCCGCAATTACGGCCAATCACCCGCTCTGTCGACGGTGTTGGTAGCCGCTCTAGCCGATGCCATCCAGAGACAGGCCGGAGTCTCCCAGAACGACGAAGACCAACAGCGCATTCAGTCAACTTCTAACTTCATCATCGTAAGCACGCCGTCTGAAGATCGCGCTCGCAACTACGAAAAGATGGTCCCATTTACGGTGCAACGGAAGCAATTGGCTACCTCTACGCACGTCGCCGCCCCGGCTAACACCACAACTGGAGTCATCTTCAATGTTCCCGAGATCTATACGGCTGAGAAGGTCCTCGATAGCGTATGCCGCTACAATCCTGACTTACAAATTTTGGATGCGCACCGATTCAACTCTTACAATATCGTCAAGATTCTCTTTAATGGCACTCGAGTGCCCTTTTGGGTCCGATATGTGGCTGCAACTTACCGTTGCATGCCCTTCCGACGCAAAACGGACGCTTGCACGGCCTGTTGGCTGCTCGGACACCGACAGGACGTCTGCTTGAGCACGCAAATTGCCCCGCGCTGAGCAAGTCTGGACTCTCCAGTGCACCCGACGGCCACCAGTGCACTCCTAAGTATAGTGTGTGCGACGGTCCCCACCTGACGGGTTCTGCTGAGTGCCTTCGTCGCTACCAACCTCGCCGGCTGCCGCTTACGTACGCACAGGCGGCCAACTACAAGGCAGCATCCGCCACCAAGGAGGAGGACTTTCCGCATCTCGTGAACAGGCTCCCCTCAAAGACTGCTGGCATGCACAACGCCACGAAGCAAGACGCTTCCAAGAAACATCACCAGGTGAGCTGCACATGCTCGTTGTCCAGTGTCGCTCCGTCTAAACCTCTATTCATTCCCCACAACGGCGAACCTCACTTAGAACTTATTAAGGAGTTGCGTGCCATTCGTGCCGAGGTACCTACCCTCAGGCAGGCGAACGCGGCTCTGAAAAGCGAACTTCAACTTGCGAAAAAGCAACCCTCTCCCACGTCTCCTCCACATAATCAGCCCATGCAAATCGATATACAGTCGTCTCCCACCCCGCAATCTCCTGAAACCACCGACCCCGCCGCGTCTCCTCCGCCCGTAGGCAAGGCTGTATCGACCGGCGACTCGCACTGGGCTTTCACGCGGAATGAAAAGCTAGAAATTCTGGAACAATCGCCAGCCACAGAGAGGAATACCTTTTACTCGACAACGTTCTCTAAAAAATCAGACGGCCATTCATTGTACCATTGAGATGATGCGCCTCGAATTCCGCAACTTTATTGGGTTTCACGCCGTAGCCCCCCCCCTTCCCCCCCCCCCCCCCAAGCGGACGAGAACGATGTCTAAACGCCGTAGCCGACTGGTTGTGTGGCAGTGCAATTGCCGAGGGTTCACCCGCAACCGACACAACTTTCAACAACTAATTTCGACAGAAGCTACTCCCTCCGCCCTCATCGCAATCCAAGCGCATGGTAAACACAATAAATTAACAGGCTATCAAACCTTTCATACTCCCAACAACCCGTACACAGCGGTGCTTGTTCAGCGCAACATTCCTGCGGACCATCAAGTCTTCGAAAGTTTCTCTATTCCGAATGATTTAGTCGTCCTCAATCCGCCGAAGCGCACTGCATCAAGGCTTTATGTCCTGAATGTCTATAGCAGCCCCAAAGCACACACGCATAACTTCAGCAACTTAATTACGCTGACCGAGCGAGCGGCTGCTCACCACCCCCTCATTACACTTGGAGATTTTAACGCTCTGCATACAACCTGGGGTTACACGCGTGCAACCAAGAATGGGAGGCTGCTCTGGGGGCTGGTGCAAGCGCCAAGGCTCGCAGTCCAATCTGATCCCACCGTCCCCACTCGGATCGGAAACATTGCCCAAACCGATACCTCCCCAGGGTATACCGACAGAACAGCATGTGACGAAAGGGCACGCGACAGAAGAGCACCGCCAAAACATCACGGCGTCAAAAGAGCACGCGACAAAACACGATGATGATGATGATGGTTGCATTTTAATGGCCCAAGGCCAACTGGGGCAAAGAGCGCCAAAAAAAAGATGGTTAGCTACCACATATTAAAGTCAATACTAGAAGTGAATAGCACCAGAAGTAAAAACAAATAAAGACAATGAGGATGGCTGGTGTAGAGGGCCAGGTTGTGATTATGCATGATACGATATGAGATTTAGAAATTTAACTTCTGATAGATAATTAAAAACACGTTTGATAGTAAACATTGGTTCATCGCCTAAGAAGTGCGATGGGTGGAGTGGGATTTGTTGTCTGCAGATTTCTGGAAAGTGTTTGCGTCGTGTGGTGTGAAGTGCCTTGCATGTGATTAGTATGTGCACTACGGATAGGGCCTCTCCGCACCTGCTGCACTGGGGTCTAGAAGATCCCGTCAGCAGATACGAGTGTGTTGCATGGGTGTGCCCTATCCGCAGCCTAGCCAAGGCGACTTCTGTGTGTCTGTTGCGTGTGTGAGTGGTGTATGATCCCAAGCGTGGTTTTATAACGTGTAACTTGTTATCTGTCTGTTCACTCCAGTGTGTTTGCCATGTTCTACGCAAGTGTTGTCTTATTTGTGGCTTGAGGTCTGTATATGGTACGGTTGTTATGTCTACAGTGTTCCTGCGTGGAGCAGCAGCTGCCCTCTCGTCTGCCAACTCGTTTCCAGCGATCCCAGCGTGTCCTGGGACCCAGCAGAGGAGCAGCTGATGCTTCTGCGCATACACAGACATGATAGTGTTAAATACAAGATTAAATATGTGGTTTTTGGGGGGGGTATGCGATGACAGTGCGCGAACAACACTCAAGGAATCTGTGTAGATGATAGACTTCGGAATTTGATTTTCAAGTATGTGTCTTAGAATCAGTAAAATTCCACATGCTTCTTCTGAGAAAATTGTTGTGTGGACGCTCATGGTTCTGGCTGCACTGGAATTCGGACCATGAGCAGCGCAGGAGACCATAGTGGAGGTTTTAGACGCGTCATAGTAAAATTCTGCAAGTGGGTATTTAAACTGCAGAGACAGAAAGTGCTGCAGTATTGCAGCTCGCGGTACCCGATTTTTGTCAAGTTTCATAAAAGAAAGGTCGGAGGACACAGGACGAACTTTCCAAGGAGATAAAATGTCTCAAAAGGATGATCTGTACACGTCTAAAAACGAAGCGCTCAGATCCGAGGCTCGCTCTCTCAATCGAAGTGAAAAGGGCAGAGGAACGGATGGGCGATTTACAAAAAGCACAGATGTGGCTGTGTCGTTAAAGACAGGATAAAAAGGATGGTTATCCAGCGATGAAAGTTTAAAAGCATAAAGTAAGTCCATGTACGACCGTTGGTTCTCAAGGCTCCACTTATTACACTCGGCATACAGACTCTCAACAGGGCTAGTGCGAAAAGCACCCGACGCAAGCCGTAGCCCCAAGTGTAGCACTGGGTCAAGCATTCGCAATGCTGTTTTAGTCGCCGACCAATATACCACACTGCCATAGTCTAAACGAGACCCAGCCAAAGCAGTATAGAGCTGTAGTAGTAGTTCTTTGTTGGATCCATACGATTGATGGGAGAGAACCTTAAGTATATTCATTGTTTTCAGACATTTATGTTTAAGTTCCTTGATGTGTTGAATGAATGTGAGTTTCTGGTCAAACACAACACCTAAGAAGTTGTGCTCCTTGTTCACAGGAAGCGACACGCCATTGAGTGTAATGTCTGGGTCCGGATGGACCCCGCGATTCCTGGAGAACACAACGCAGGAGCGTTTTGCAGGATTCAATTTAAACCCATTCCTGTCTGCCCAGCCGGCAAGCTTCTTGACACCGAGCTGGACTTGACGTTCGCATATTGATATATTACATGATTTAAAAGATATTTGCACGTCGTCTACATACATGGAATAAGAGATTGTTGGTGGCAGTGCCTTTTCAAGAGAGTTCATCTTTACTATGAAGAGAGTGCAACTTAACACGCCACCTTGCGGCACGCCGTTTTCTTGGACGTGAACCTTTGAGAGTGCACAACCAACTCTTACTCTGAACGTTCTCTCCGACAAATAACTTACAAGGGTGTTCAACATATTACCCGAAAGACCGAATGACCTGAGGTCACTAAGGATCCCATAACGCCAAGCGGTGTCGTAGGCCTTCTCGAGATCAAAAAAGACAGTTACAAAATACTGCTTATGCACGAAGGCATCCTTGATGTATGAATCAAGTGCAACCAGTTGATCGTTTGTCGATCGCCCCACCCTAAAGCCTGCCTGGCAGCTCTCGAGAAGACCATTGTACTCGAAGAAGTACACGAGCCTGCGATTGATCATCTTCTCGAAGAGCTTGCACAGGCAGCTCGTAAGGGCTATTGGACGGTAACTTGAGGGGGACGACGGGTCCTTTCCCTCCTTCAAGAAAGCCACTACAATGGCCTCCCTCCAAGAGTGTGGAATGTGCCCCGAAAGCCATATTTTATTATATAGATGTAGAAGTGCTTCAAGTGTGTCTGCGTGTAGGTGTTGTATCATTGTGTATGTAATGTTGTCTGGGCCTGGAGCTGAGGGTTTACACGTGCTCAGAGCAGCCCTCAGTTCATGTAGTGAAAACAGGGAGTTGTAAGAAGTCTGTGATTTGTTGTTGTCGTGTAGGGACTTCTTTTCACAAGAGGCTTTATGTTTACAAGAGGCTTTAGAAAAGTGTTCGTGTAGTGTGCTGAACTGGACACGAGTTGGAAGTGTTGTGCGAGTGTGTCAGCCTGGTCTTCCAGAGTGTCCCCTGTTGTACTGACCAGAGGCAGGCTGTGTGTCTGTTGTCCTTTGAGTTTGCGTATACGTGTTCATACTTTCCGTGTGTCTGTGTAGGAGTTTATTGATGTTATGAATGTACGCCAACTCTCTCGTTTTGCCTCACGGCGCACACGTTTTCCTAATGCCTTGGCCCGTTTGAACAAGAGGAGGTTTTCCGACGTGGGGTACCGACGAAGGATACCCCACGCCTTGTTCTGGGCCTCTCGCGCCCGCCTACAGTCCTCATTCCACCACGGCCTCCGCTGGTTGCGCGGGGCACCAGAGGCGTGGGGAATGGACTTTTCGGCGGCGTCGAGGATGAGCGCCGTGAGGAGTTGGGTAGCTTCTTCAACGTGTAGGCGTCCTATGGATGTGTGGTGTAGTTTGGATGTCTCTGTAAATGTATTCCAGTTAGCTCGTGCTTCATTGAACCTATTATGGGAAGATGAACTGCTTGGGCCTTTACCTATATATGTAAGTGAGGTGGGGAAGTGGTCACTGTCATATGGGTCAGTTCCCACACCCCACTCGAGAAGAGGAAAGATAACTGCGGAGCCAATAGCCAAGTCAAGACATGAGTATGTGTTGTGTCCTATGTTATGATATGTAGGCTGTTTATTGTTGAAAAGGCATGCTCCAGAGGATGTAAGAAACCTCTCTATCAGGCGACCCCGGGCATCCGTACGAGAAGAACCCCAAAGAGAATTGTGAGCATTAAGGTCGCCTGTTAGAATGTACGGTTCGGGCAACTGGTCAACCAGCGCCTCGAAGTCAGCGCACAAAAGTGTGACATCAGGAGGGATGTATATGGAGCATACCGTTATCAACCTATTAAATATTATTAAGCGTATTGCTACAGCCTCAAGGATAGTGTTTAAAGTGACAGGGTGGCATGCTAAGGATTTCCGCACGATGATGGCCACACCGCCAGAAGAGTGTGTGCAGCCATCCCTGTCTTTCATGTATAGCAGGTAACTATTCAAGAAGTTTGTGTTTTTAGAATTCAAATGTGTTTCCTGAACACACGTTACACTTGGCTGATTGGTATGCAGAATCGCATACACGTCGTCAAGATTATTCGGAAGGCCTCTGCAGTTCCATTGAACTATGTTTTCTCTTCCCATTATTTAGTGTGAGAGCTATTGGAGTGTGTATGTTCATGTGTCGTCTTTCGGGGCTGTGACTCTTGGATTGGGCTTTTTGGGCGGCCCATCTGTAGGCTTGAACGTCGGAGGCCGCACCTTGCGCTGCGTTGCAGGCAAGAACGGCACGACGTCCATCTCGTCGTCCGATGTCCTGGGTGTGCCCGTCGAACCGGGCCCCCCGGCCTTGGCCCCCTTCGGGTGCCCTTCGTTTGAGCCGCCACCGCCGCTGGTGTCGGGGGCACCAGAAGTGGCACGGGCGGTGCGGTGGCGGTGGGAGCCGGTGCGGGGCCCGTGGTGTCCATGGCACCCTCCAACGCACTGGACGACGGGGAGGCAGGGACGGGAGCGGCACCGGTCCCGACGGAAGAAGTTGCAACCACAACCGCTGCTGGCTCAGCAAGCCGTGCGGAGGCGCGTTGGGCTGCCAGAGGCAACCCAGGGGGGGGGGGGGGGCGGGGATGGGACCAAGTCCGACTCGCGGTACTGGGTCCCCGCCGAAACCAGACGCCGCTCCGCCCCCCGGCGAGCCGCGTCGGCATACCTCCCCAGGGGGAAAGAGGTGAACCTCTTTCGCGCCTCTGGGAAGGTGATGTTCTCGTTTACTTTCAAGGCAATCATCTGTTTTTCTTGTTTGAATTTTTCGCAGATCCTGGAATAGGCAGCGTGCGGTCCCTGGCAGTTCGCACAGGTGAAGCTCTCGGATTCGCATTTATCGGTGAGGTGATCGTGTGCTGCACATTTTGCGCACGTCGGTTTACCACGGCAAGAGGTTGTGCTGTGCCGAAACCGCTGACACTTGAAGCAGCGGCGTGGGTTTAGCACGTAGGGTCGGACCGGACATCTCATGAAGCCTGCGTTGACAGACTCAGGAAGTGTTGAGCAATCAAATGTCAAGAATATGTGTTTAGTAGCTATTATTTGGTCGTTTCGGCGTATCGTGATTCGCCGCACTGCTGTCATGCCCTGATCGCGAAGGCCGTCAAGCAGATCTGCTTCAGTCTCATTTATTAGATCTCTATCAGAGATGACGCCCTGGCAGCTATTCAGACTGCGATGGAGCGTGATCGACCATGCGCGTTTGCTTCAAGAGGTTACAGGACTGTTGTTTGTTTTGGACTTCAATTAGGTCTTCTCCGGTTGTGAGCTTTTTAGCCTTGTACGATTTTCCTACAAGGCTTTCAAAAAACTTGGAAATGAGAAAGACAGACTGGGAAGTGACGGGTTTTTATTTATCTAGGGATTCCATTACCAGGAAGCGCGAGAAATTATCGGGCTTTGGAATGGAGATCGAAGACAAAGGAGGAAAAGATACTTTGGTGCGGCCTCTTTTCAGGGACCGATCACGTTTGAAGGGGGGGTTTGAAAATGCCATATGATACATTGGAAAGCAGGGAGACTGGGGTACTTTCTTCTTTGACCTTACCCTGGTAGTCAAAGAGGTCCCGGAGCTCCCTGCCTGGTAGGCAGGCAGGGAGCCCATCGGCCGGAGCTTGACCAAGGCTCCGACGGCCACCGTTTACGGCTTCTACCCTTCACCTTTAAACACCTCGCCACGGTTGGACACGGCTTATGTTGGGAGCTCGGGGTCCGCGGTGTCGCTGCTCACCGTCACCATGAATACTCAAGGTTCCCCGTGCGGGGACGCGACAAAACAGCACGAGAAAGAACAGCACAGCGTCAAAAGCGCACACGACAGAAAAGCATAGCGAAAAAATAGCACAATGCCAAAAGCGCACGCGAAAATAGCATGACGAAAATTAGCACGGCGACAAAACAGCACACGAAAAAATAGCACACCGCAAGGGCACAGCCCTGGAACAGATGGGTGCGGTGGCGTAGTTAGATAGTCTGACGTAGTGCAATGGTGGGGCGGGCTCGGGTCCGGTAGCACGCATTTTCTCGGGCCCGGGCCGGGCTGGAACCAAAATATTCGGGCCGTGCCAGCCCGAGGCGCCCTGTCCATTCCTTAGGCCGGGCAATCCTGTGCCCCAAATTATAAATTGGTGATAAAAAATGATTCGGATATTAAAAAAAAGAAACTGGTGGCAGTGGCGGCTCTCCAGCCAATTTCCTGCGATTTTTCTATGACGTCACAGAATCTTGATTGTGCGATTCCGCCGGCCAAGGGGGATTACTTGATCACTTTCCTATGGGACTTTGGAATTCATGACCCACGGGCTTAATAAGCAACGACTTCCATAGAGAATGTTTAAGAAACCCATAGAAATGTTCTTACGGCCTAGTTTGCTTCTTTTCGAAATACATTACTTCAGTTATGAAAAATTTAGTTGAATTTTCCCGCGTTCGCTTAGCGGTCGCCATCTGTTGACACCTTCGGCAACTACGCGTCTCCCGTAGGAGCAGGTGTCATCTATACCTATAAACATCCCCCTCGCGAGTGGCACGATCAAATGCAGAGCATTTCCGGGGCGCACGACGTTAAGTAGTTTGCGTTACGTTATAGTTGTTGCACTTGTGGCAACTGCTGACGAGAGAGCGCTCGTCAGCAGTAATTTGAATGAGTCAACGATATAAGGCGCGTTCGCAGCGTCCCATTCTGTGTCGGCTTTGTGGCGCAGTGGGTAGAGCACCATGTCCATTGCGTTCCGCCCGCAGGGTCGAGGGATCGAAACCTGGCGCCGGATAGTATTTTCTTTTATATAGTGTAGGGGGAGGGATGCGGTCAACGACGGTGCGGACTACGACGGGACAACGCTGGTGACATCGTGAGTTACTGAAATGCTCTGCATTTAAAAGATTTTTGTTGATCTTTCAGGTTAAGTGAGAACAAAAAGAAGCCAAGTCGGTTAGGAATTCCATTAAACCGTGCCCTTCGGTTGCTGTGCTGTTTTGACGCTGTGCTGTTTTGTCGGTGTGCTCTTCCGTTGCGTGCGCTTTTGACGCCGTGCTGTTATTTCGGTGCTCTTCTGTCGCGTGCCCTTTCGTCGTGTGCTCTTTTGACGGCGCCCCCTCTCCCGACCTGACGCTCTCGCATCGAGTCAAAGAATTTAAATGGCACTGCACTGCTAACACTTTGGGCACTGACCATTTTATTATTCATTCCACTCTCCAACATGATACATCACTCGCCCGACGGTTACGGCAGACCCACATCACCGACTGGCCAGCCTTCAGGGAGACCTGTCATGGGCAGGAGCCACCCGATGATCATATGTCGGTTCAGAGTTGGCTTAGTTAAGAAAACCCATGACCTCCCTTTGGACCCGGTCATACCATCAGAAACAGTAGACACGGCTTTGCAAAATCTATGGGAGGCTTCCACAAGCTCCCAAACGCGATGGCGCCGACAAAAACACAATCGCCGTTTATGACTAAAACTAGCCCGCCTCAATAAAACGATTGAGACTAACAGAGCTGAATTAGCCCAAGCTCAGTGGGGGCAATTTTGCGACAGCATGAGAGGTCACCTCGGCATGCGTCGTACACGGGCTATTTTCAGGAACATGCTTGACCCAACCCACTCTAAACCGACTACCGGAAATCGTCTTACTAGAATCATACGCAAATTTGACGGAACCAACGAGCAACTTCTATCAAGACTCCGGGACCTATACCTAGCACAGGGTACTCAGGAGCCCCTCCCTGCCTACGGGGGCTCTGAAAACGTAGACACGGTCCGCGCAATCATTGTTTCGGATGTTCGCGCCACATTAATCGCAACCTGGATGATCGAACCATCGAGATCTTAACGCGTCGTTACAATCATCACTGGTAAGCCAGTACCTTCCCCCCGAATGAAAGCACGCAAAGGGCTCGCTCATTCCTAAACCCGGCAGGCCTCTCGACCTCGCGCATCTCCGGCCCTTCTCCCTCACCTCTTGTGTAGAAAATGTCCTTGAACATGTCATTCAAGCACACTTGGTACAGCATCTCACCCACACAGGACAATTCCCCCACACCATGTTCGGCTTTCGGGCCGGACTCTCCGCTCAGGACTTTCACCTCCAACTAAAGCACGACATTATAACTCCCCAGTTTCGTGTGGATACCGCAGCGATAGTCGCCCTCGATTTGCGAAAGGCTTTAGACCGAGTCTCACACAAAGCCATTCTGCAAAAACCTGACACCCCTAGCCCCGGGGGCTCGTGCTTACAATTATATTCGCGATTTCCTTACCGATCGCACTGCAGTCCTTCAGATCAACGACCTACGCTCTGACATAATACACCTACCCTCAATAGGCACCCAAAATGGCGCTGTCCTGTCGCCACTGTTATTCAATATAGCGATGATTAGTCTCCCCCAGCAGTTGAATAACATACCCTCCCTTCATCACAGTCTTTATGCCGACGACATCACCTTGTGGACGACCGGGGGCAGTGATGGGCACATTGAGAATACCGTACTTAACGGATTCTAACGCGCACCTTTTTTCCGCAAAAATAGGCCGAAAAATTGCATGCGCGTTAGAAACGGATACGAAACCGAAACTGCCGAAACAGCTAAAATTTCGTTCCACCCATCGCCATCGCCATCTCTAGATGCCGCCAAAGCTTTTAGCAACAATGTTTCGGGTATAGGCGCCTAGGCTTTTCTTTCGGCGTTCACACAAATCGTCAAATTATTCCACTTGCGAGCTTGATAACAGCAGTGGCAGCAGCGGCAACGAAGGTACGCCGCTTCCGCGGCTTACGAGCGGCTCCCACGCGTTCACTACGAGCGGTTGGCTGAAGCGTATGCCTCTGGAGAAGCTCGCGGGATGGGCATGCGAGGCGTGGGCCACGATCCCATAAAACATGGTTGAACGTTCGTTCAGAAGTGTGGCATCGTGAACGCGCTTGACGGCACCAATGACGAGCTGTCGCGGTCAGCGGAAGGCGACTAGTAGCTCTCGGAGAGCGACGAGGAGTGAGATTAGTGAGGTTACTTAGGGAAATAAATCACCCGTTTCTCTCGCATTCGTTTTTCTTGCTCATAAAGTTTCTTGCGCGTTACAAACGGAGGTGCAAGTTTTTTCGGTTTTTTGCCTGGAAAATCGGGTGCGCGTTAGAATAGGGGGAGCGTTAGAATCGGGTAATTACGGTACCTTTCAACAGGGAGCAGATGTCGTCGCTGCCTACGCTCGTGGCATTGGACTTGAATGTTCACCGGAAACTATGGAGCTACTAATCTTTCCTGCTAAACGTACTAGGAGAGACACTTCTCATCCGGACATTGCAATCCGAGTTCGTGAACAACCAGTTCCCCAGGTGTTATGCCTGAAGATGGTAGGCCTATACATACAGAGCAACCGTGCTAACATCACGTTCGTAGTACGCCTCGCTTCCCAGGCCAATCAAACTATCAATCTCATACGTCGTATAGCTACCCGACATCAGGGGCTCGAAGGGGCAGGGCGCCTTCGGCTGATACGGGCTTTCATTATGAGTCGGGTCACTTACTCTATTCCCTACTTGCAGCCTTCGCCCACGGAATTAGCTAAAATTAATTGTCTAATTAGAAAAATTTACAAAAGATCACCGCAGGTTCCTCAAAGCACATCCACTGCCCGCCTTGAATCACTTGGGGTCTTTAACACCACCGAAGATTTGATTGAGGCGCATCTCTTGAGTCAGCTCACTCGTCTCACAGCCACGCTCTCTGGCAGAATGCTTCTCCGACAGCTGCCTCGACAGCCCATTCCTTATCGACACGCCCATTCCCATTCTCAGCCACATCAATGAGCTACTAATGGTGAAACCCATACCGCGGAATATTTGCACCAGACGTTTCATCGAGCGCGCAGGGAGCACAGGGCGAGAACATCAACCAACCGGTACCCATCACCCCTGTCTACGTTGACGCTGCGAGATACAGGAGCCGTGAAGCTTATGCGGTAACGGTCATTTTTGGCCCTGACGCCCCTCCGCTTGCTTCCCTTACTCTGCCCACTCACTCCCCGGCGACCGCGGAAGAGGCGGCAGTAGCCCTAGCCTTCACCCTTAGGCCGCCCCCTCCATCGTAATCTCCAATTCCAAAACGGCCGTTCAAAATTTCGCCATAGGAATGATCTCGCCTTTGGTCCTCAAAATCCTTCTTCAAAAGTGTCCCACCACCACAGCCGAGTTCGTATGGACTCCGGTCCATACGGGTGTGGGGGGAACGAGGCAGCACACAGGGCCGCTCGAGAGCTCACCGTCCGAGCTGGTCCTGGCCTTGAGTCCTTCCACAGAGCCCTATCAGCCCGCGAGAGACTTGTTACCTTCCACGACATAACCTTCGCACTACGGCCTTTACCGCCGCCAACTACCCCCAGCAGCTCCGACCTTCTCTAATGAAGAGGAACGCCTATGACGACTCACCCAGACACACGCACGCCCCTGCCGATATCGACTTCACCTTATCTACCCTTCTTTGTACCCCACCCCTTTGTGCCCCGAATGCGGGTCCATCGATACTCAAGACCATTGCATGTGGCAGTGCCCCCAAAACCAATCCCCCCCTTTCACAGACGGAGAGCACTGGGCGAAGGTGCTGTGCAGCTCGGATCGTGAGGTCCGGGCTAAGGTCATCTAGCGAGCTGCAATGGTCACCGGCCGGTTACCGCCGGCGGTCACCCGCCAACCAGACTAGCCCCATGGGGCTCAAATAAAGTTTTTTAAAGACGATAGTCTTTCTTGGGCTACTTAAACCCAGAGAGAGAAACAACATTTATTCATGCCTGCGTAAACCCGGTGGGTTACCTACTGGCGCTACTCGCCGGACCCCGTGCAAGGGGTGGTGGAAAGTCGCACTTTCGGCCGCTGGCGTTCGATGGCCGCGAGCGCGAGCTCAGCAGCCATCTTTTGGAGTTCGTAGTTGACGCTGGTGACCGCGTCCCTCACGCTTGGTGGGAGCGGATCATCGTCCTCCTCCGTTGTTGTTGTCGGTGGTTGATTGAGGCAACCCCACAGCATGTGCTGCATGGTCGCACGAGCGCTCCCGCACAGCGCACACTCGTCCGTTGGGTATAGTTCCGGGCACACGTGCTTGGCGACCACGGGCGTCCATATCGCCCGCGTTTGGAGCTGTCGCACGAGCACCCCTTCCCTCCTGGTGAGTTTACGGTGTGGCGGCGGGAAGGCACGCCTAGTCTCTCTGTACCACGCAAGCACATCCTTGTAGGAGCTGACCGGGGTTGCCTCCTCTTCTTCCCTGTAGGAGTCTTCCGCGTTCGATGGAGTAGGAGGAGGAGGAGGCAGACTCGCCTCGGCCGCAGCCGCCGCCCGAGCCGCCGCCGCACCCTCCGCGGGCGCAGCAGCAGCAGCCGCGGCAGCGGCCGCACCAGCGACGGCGGCGCCATCGTGTCTCGTTAGCACGCGCGCCGCTCGGTCCGCCTCCTCGTTGCGGTTGGTCCCGGTCCCCACCGGTCCCACGTGTGCCGGGAACCACTTGAGGACCACCGGCAGCGTCCGTCGGGGCAGGGCCCCGCACACCCTGTTTGCGCACTCCGACACCGAGTTCCGAGCGTAGCTCAGTATCGCGTTTCGCGAGTCACTGATCACTGTCGCGCACCGTGGGTCCACTAGGGCCAGCGCGATCGCCAGCTCCTCCGCTTGCGTTGAGTCCCGGGCCCTGACGCTGCCCGCCGAGCACAGCTTCCCGGAGGTCGCTGCAATCACGGCCACGGCGTACGTGCCCCGGCGGCCTGGGTATTCCGCCGCGTCCACGTAGAAGGCGTTGGTGTCCGCCGCGTGCACGTCCGTCAGGGCTTTCGCTCTGGCCGCACTTAAACCCAGAAATTTTGGTCTGTCTGTATGTCTGTATGTCTGTATGTCTGTCTGTGACCCGATTCAGCCACCCGGCCAAAGCAAAAGAATGCCTGCGCAATAGTCTTATATAGTCACAGCTAAATCTACCCGTCTTGGTCCGGTGTAATGTTCATACTTGTCAACATTGTTGAAGAAGAACAAGACATTACACAATTATGAGACAACAAATCAATACAGAAGTGATATTTGCAGTGTTCCTTTATAAAAATGGAAACATGCTTGACTTTTGCGAAATTAAATACTTCATGAACTGCAGAAAAAGAATTCACTCGGCCGTCGCCTGCTGTCGCCCGCGCCACTATAGCTTCTGCCGCCATTTTAAGAAATCAACCGCTATCAGTTACGCAAGGTTCCACTAGATAGTTTCCACGTTCTGCTTGCAACGCACGTGGAGTAGGGAAACGCGGTTCTATAAACGTTGAAGTAGGGTGCCTCGATTAACGCGCGTCTTCGCCGTACGGCAGCGTTCGCATCGAGACACCCGGTTTGGAGCAGTGGAACACGGGAAATTTAAAATTATTTAAGCAAACCTTTGGCGTCTTTACCTTGGGAGGAGCGCGACGCAAGAGGAACAACATGAGAGGTGAGCGGGAAAGAGAAGGGAGGCATTTACTTCGCAAAAGCCGATAAAGACTATCGTCTTTGAGACGTCATTTGCAACGAAAGGAGCAGATACGCGGCCAATTTTTCTCTCTCGCTCTCCTTGGTGCTCTAATAAGTGCATAGCACTTTAGGCACTAGCCTTGTCGTCCTAACTCGCTCTCGACCCAAGTATGTGAAGCACCAATGCGGCGTCCCGGGGTAACGCGGATCGCGGCGTACCCCAAAGGCTTCGAAAGCCAGGCGGTTTATATAGTCATAAGAGTTGGAAACTCGTGAAACGCTGGCGCTTGTCATACATCTCGTTGTTAAGCGCAAAAAATATATTGGCACATTTAAGGGAAAATATACGTAATTAACCGGCAGCGCCCGCGTTCCTTTACTTAAGGACGCCCATTAGATTTTTTTTACTAAAGTAAACAAAATGCGGCAGTGCAACGCCGGCACGTGCGGGGCAAAAAGCACAAAGAGAACAGAACTGCCGCTGGCGCAATGTCAGGCAGGGGGCGAGCGAACACTGCGAAGGCGGGAAATGGGAATTGCATTTGGTGGTAGCAGTGAGCGGAGAACGGCGCTACAGCCCATTATGGCGAATCACTGCTCTGCACTTCCGACAGCTTTCACATTGAGTGGAAATGTTTTTATTTATTCTTGGGTCGAGCGAGCGAGGTAGGACGACAAGGCGAGTGCCTAAAGTGCTCTGCACTTAAAAAGGGACCCGTTACATCACGAACAACCCCTTGCTTTGGTTCTGTACATTCTACTGAGCTGATTTACCTAAGAAGAAAACCGGAACGTGGCTTGACTAGACGTCAAACCTACACGCGCGTGCGTAAGGTTAAGCATTTGGTGCACTCCGGGCCAAGATAAGTTTCTGCACAATTTCTCAAATGTTTTCTGGCCGGAGGAATGAACAGCAAGGGCGGAACCTTGCCAGGAGCACACGACCGTATTTACAGCGGAATAATTCGGAAGGGTGCACTCACGTTTTCTTCATTTTTGATAATGTCACCGAAGGTCGCCATCTCCTACTGCGTAGCAGTCAAACTCGTTCCTTGCTTCTGGTGTCAGTAGATTCCTATAGTGCCAGCTCGTCCAACGCGTTACCACAGAATCCTTATACTTGTCGACAGTATCCGTATTCTTGTCGGGCACACGGGAAGTGCTCTTTCCTCACCATTGTGCCCGAGCAGTTATGCGCTCTCACTTGCACTGATGGGGCACATTCGGTTTCCGGAGGTTCTATTTACCTGCGTACCAATAGGCGCACGGGACGGCGCATTCGCAATAGCAACTGTGCAGGCCTTCTTATACTCTGTGGCATAATCTTCACACTGTAGTGTCAGGGCTTATCTTTCTAGGCAACCAGCTGAATTATGAAGATGCACGAACCATGAGAGAGAACGGTGGTTCTTCTGAATCGTAAATTGAGCTCGGTTTAGAAGCACAGCAAATTCTCTGATCCCGCAAATAATGCAAGGCAGTTATTTTAAATTACAAAAAAATTAGCTGAGCTTGTGCCTTGGCAACGCTGGAGGTGTGAAAGCTTTTTCACATTCCTGAAACAAAACTCGTCCTAAGCCAAATTTGCTGGCTTGTGTCTGTAAAACAAATGGTTTTTTAAGCGCTCGTAGTGAGCGCTGTTCGGTTTCTCAGAACCACTTCAGAACTTTCTGGAGTAGCTTGGTCGGCGATAAAGAAATGTTACAACACTGCGGTATAAACTGTCGGTAATGAACAAGCAAACTAAGAAACGCTGTTAACTTATCACAGAATGCGGTGGTGTATACTGGATTATCCCTTGCAGCTTGTCCGGGTTGCGACCGGCTTTATAATCCGGCGTAAGTTCAGGAGTCGGCTGCAGAGTGTTGCTGTCGGTAACAAATTAAAGCAAGACGAACTTATCACTAGATAAGTACCTTTCCTGGTGAACCGTGAGCCTAGGGGCGCATGCTTTCGAGTATAGCCTGCACATCCTTTGGGCACTTGCAAACTAAACTAGTTCGCGATAACGCGAACTAATCCGTGGTTCGCGTTATCCAGTACATCCTTCATACTTTGTAACGCGCTTGGTTTGTGCTTAAACCAAACGGATGCGAACGAATTCAAACATCCCCTGTTCCAACTGAAAGCCGGTTTCAGAGCACCATCAAGATGCATTTCAATTTGCAAGTGGCTGCGTGAGAAAGTAAGCGTCGTGAAGTATTCTGCGCCGTCTAATGCAGACGTTATGTCCTAAATGCATGAGAAAGGGTACGCAGTTCTCACTGTTATGGCATTGAGTTTGCGAAAATCCACAGAGATGTGCATCGACCCGTATTTTTTTACCGAACTATGTCAAAAGCCGATGGGCTTTTGAGTGTAAGTATAGCTTCCGTGTTAAGCGTTCCATGGAATACCGTGTCAACCCCGATTATTTTTGGATTGTTTATTGGCCTCGCGTTACATAACTCTAGTCTTGCGTCTGCCTCGTCTACGTAATGCTAACGAGCGTTAGGTTTGGCTATATGTTTTTTAAAGAACACTGGAATGCTGTGCTAAAATGGCTTTTAACGGTTTCCACTGACTTGTTCGTATGAAGTTGTGCAGCTTCTCTCACAGAAGCTTCTCGACCGTGTCTAGCACAGCAGCCGAGTTTTTGAATACGACCTGTATTCCGCGCCCTAGCTCTGCAATTGGGAGGAGGTCATCATGTGTGGCAACGTTATTACCGGACTTACGGACGTACAAAAACCCTTGGCGTTGCACCAATTTATTAAGGTCTAGACGCAAACTGTGTTTCTACTTTTCATTGTAGTACAAGATGCCATTGTAGTTAAACAGACGTTCACAACCTATATAATCAGAAGTGCCCCAACGATGCCCGACCTACCGACAAACAAACGGATAGACAGACGCATGCACGCCAAGCCGAAATTGCTGGAGATACTTGAAATTTCGGGATTACACTTGTACCATGTCGCAGGAACTCAGGAAAGCTGTATTTTCGTAAATTATATACCTTAGGGGAGAAATACGAGAGAATATTTTTTCAGAAATGTGGCATTAGCCTGCTTGCCCATTAAAGAAGTGCCGTTTTTTTTTGCCAATATGTGTAACGCGTACCAGTACCTAAAAAGAGGTGTTACGGCTGCGGTCACACGTCCTTTGGTCGAAACTTTATTTCAAAGTAACATAGTCCTTTTTAGAAGATATGTCAATATTAGGTCAACAGTCCGACATTGAAATTTTAGTTGAGTAAGCGGCTGAACCACTACAGCGCGGGAAAAGACAAGGACGAAAGTGCGGGCACACAGGAGACACGCTGATTCCCATTTGAATTTTTTTTCAAAAATATATGTCCATAAACACGCGCACACACAACCATACGCCGAACCTGTAAATCCAACAGTTCGGCCGTTTAAACGAAAGGGTTGCATAATTACTGGGATTTTGTAGAAAGTACATATAGACATGATCTTTCAAGCATTGAATGACTGTAATATAGGTAACGAGGCCCGGCCACATTTCTGTAGATTAAGATTTAGTGGCGGAATTTCGCATCAAACTTAACTGACTGTTACCTGGCGTTGCAAAAGCGGAGCTCTCGTAGGTGGAGCCTTTTTGTTAGCCTGCTACATGTTACGCGTCACACAAGGGAAAGAGCACTGTCGCAGACGCACTGGCGGCCTCGCAGAAGCTATTTCTCAGACCCACCGATAGAGGGTGCAGTCGCCTCTCTGTGCTGTGTTCTTCAATTTCCCGCTCCTGAAGGGAGAAGGGAGGGAACTTCCAGCGACTGACATTTAGCTGCCGTTGTTTTTTCCGAACTATAGAATTTGCGCGGCGAAGACGCTGCTGTTCTGGGGTGAGAGTCATCACATGTTGGAACCGACACAAGAGAACCACAGCTCCACTGCCTAAAGAAATTTCACGCTGTGTGGAACGTTATTTTAGAAAAATCACAAGATTGTGGCTTCCGTAAAAGAGAGCGGCGACTGTAACCCCAACATAAAGAAAGGGCGTCCTACCAATGCCTTTGTAAAATTAAATAAAATGCATGCAAGATGCAGCTTGGTTCTCATTGCCCTTCTAATTCGCCAGTCTCGTAGTCTAATATAAATACCACAGCGACTAAGAATACCACGGCGAAGGTTCAATTTCTGACGGCAAGCTCCGGTTTCCACGTTCTTTATTGTCTGAATAAGACCATGTATGGTTCCCGAATAGTCACCAAGGGCTTCGAGCAAGAAGCTGATAGCACCCAAGCTGCTAGCTGAACTTGGAGTTACTGGCTGCACTCTTATTACCCACAGCCCGGCCGCGCCTACAGTCTCTGCTCAGCCGAACACCGATAAGCCGAGGCACCGTCTTCTCGCCCTGGCTGGGGGATCGTGAATTTAAGCCTTCGACATGCCGAGATCAGCCGAGAATTCCATGGAGTTCGACGCCCAGACCACTCTGACCATACCACCACCTGGCCCCTGGCAAGCAATTTCGCGCCAGCACAGCACCCTCAAAAAACCGGAACCAACCAGCCCCATCAACTTATGCAAAGTAAGCCTTCAAGCCTTCCACGCGGTACGCCTCCTCCCCGACTATCTGACACCGATTACAAGGTTGCTTTTCGGCCATGAACTGTACTATGAGTAGCGGCCTGGACTGACCCCCAAATCACTCCGAGCTTGCAACAGCAGCCCCGTCCCTTGCCTTCAATCCTCACCCTACGTACGACAAGTAAGCGGCCCAGCTAGCAAACACCCACCTTTCAGTCCAGCGTAGCCTGGTCGGGAGGGCCAGGGCATCTAGCGTGGACAAGGACTTCCCGGACTAGAGGAGGCCCCCCACCAGCCGGGGGGCCAACTATCAACGCCTGAAGCTCGTCTAAATAAAGTGTATTCCCTCACTCACAGAAGGGTCACCTTCACCCACTTTGAAGAGGAATGGGAAGAGGATCTTCTTCGTTCAGCCCGATCGCGCATTCAATTCGGCGCTACCGCAGTTTCCTTGCGTGTTGCTGGTACATGATCGCCAAGTACTGTTGGCCCATGACGCCTCTGATCACGCGATGCACACTTCTGAACTCGAAGACCTGAGATTCAGATGGAAAAGAAGCATCTGTCAAACTCGTTCGAGCGATGTATCGATCAACTCGTTTCGCTGTGGTGTCCTCACCGTTAATCAATACCTATATCAGGAGGCAGATCTTACAACCTCCCCGTTGTTCCACTTTTGCCATGAAATTGCAGATGATGCACATTTCTTTCTTTTTTTGCCACCGATTCCGTAATCATAGGAGAAGGCTGTTGGAGAGTCCCCTGGGACACCCTGAACTGCCCTTTACTCTGCCGGTGCTTTCACGTTTGGCGGCGCAAAGCTGGGCCACACCATAGGGACGTATTCAACGCCATCCACTTATTCATTTCAGAGACCCTCATCTGTCGTGCTATAACTATTCCGAATAGGTTGAAGTTTATCTTGTTTTACTTCTCCTCTTTATGTTCTCTCTCTCTTCAACTTCGACTAACACTTTTCTATTGCTCCACTATTTTGCATTATCTGATTGGTTATTATGAAACAAAAGAAATATTCTTGACCAATCCTCTTAATTTAGTATGCGCCATTTTTATGAAGCATCACCACCGTTAACTGACGTTAAAGAACGTATGCAGATGCTTCCCCGGCCTCTGTCGTATTTGCAGGGTTTAAGAGAGGGCTTACCAGTCGGGCATTGGAGGCGATACGCTCTGCCCATTCCTGAAAGTTGTCGGTGAATATGATCCCAAATAATAAAATAGATATTGAGAGACGACGGTTTGCGTGGCCGTTTATTCCAACATTCGGGCCAAGGAAGAAGATGAAGCGGTGATGATGATTATTTACAAGTGATGATGATGCCGAGCCCATCGGGGCTAGCACTGATGATAGTGGGTGATTACGAAGAAGCGCCGGTAACATAACCCAAAGTACTGGGAGTGTAGTCACTGGGTCTCACATAATTTCCCCTCCGCGAGCGGAAGCGGCCTCCTGGCCGCGAGTCAGTCGGTGGTACGGCGGTTGAATGGCTTCAGGCGGGATACATGAACGATTTCAGTGCCACGGCGACGGCGGTCTGTAGGCGGAGTTACCGGCGTTATGCGATAATTGACAGGAGAAGTCTCTTCTAAGATTTGGTATGGGCCAAGAAAACGGTGGAGGAACTTCTCGCACAGTCCGGGGACGCGAACGGGTGTCCATAGCAACAATTCATCCCCGGGACGGAACCGCACAGAGCGATGCTTCACGTCGTAGCGGGTTTTCCGTTCGTGCTGCCGAATTTCTGTTCGACGTCGCGCGAGGTCTCGACAGTGGGCGAGCCGCGAAACGTACTGCTCATGCGATGGTGCATCAGAGGCGACAGGAGCGTAGAAAAAACTATATTCAAAAGTAATCGATGGGGAGCGGCCAAAGACGAGAACGAACGGTGAATAGCCGGTAGTCTTTTGCTTTGCGCAGTTGGAAGCGAAGGTTACAAAGGGTAGGATAACGTTCCAGTTGCGATGATCAGGACTAATATACATGGAGAGCATGTCCGAAAGTGTTCGATGAAATCGCTCAGTCTGACCATTCGTCTGGGGATGGTAGCTGGACGTTGTTTTGTGGGCCGTGTTCGAAGCACGCAGGAGCTCTTCAACAACGGTTGAGAGAAAAACCCTGCCGTGGTCGCTCAGAAGGACGCGCGGAGCTCCATGGCGCAAAATAATGTTATGCAGGATGAAGTCTGCCACTTCTGCGGCGGTGCCAGAGCGAATAGGCGCAGTTTCGGCGTACCTAGTCAAATGATCTACAGCCGTAACTATCCATCGGTACCCAGATTGGGTGGCAGGTAGCGGTCCATACAAGTCGATGCCCACGGTCTCAAAGGGAGCCGAAGGACAAGGAAGAGGCTGCAGTAGTCCGGTCGGAGGAGTAGTCGAATGTTTGCGGTGCTGGCAAGAGGCGCACGAGCGGACGTACTTGGCCACAGCTGCAGAAAGGCCAGGCCAAAAGTAGCGGCTACGTATTCGCTCGCATGTTTTTGCGACGCCAAGGTGCCCAGCGGTTGCCGCATCGTGATATTCTTCGAGGATACGACGTCGAAGTGGACCAGGCACTACAGGGACCCATTTTTTGTCATTGGGATGGTAATTTTGGCGGTAAAGGACACCATGGAGGAGTTGAAACTTGGCGAGTTAACGACGTGCACGGCTGGTCGGAGGCGGCACACGGCCGTCGAGGTAGTCCATGATAGGGCGGCAGTACGCGTCTGCTCGCTGTAGCGAGGGCAAGTCACCGTGTCCAGCAGAGCTAGGGAAAGTGATGGGTGCCAAAGGGACATCGTGGTCGAGGCTTTCCTGGAGAGCAGTCGACGGAGAAGACAATGGGCAACGAGACAGAGCGTCTGCGTCCGTATGCTTCTTTCCGGACTCATATTGTTGGAGGCGGAGAACCCAAATCATATTGTTGGAGGCGGAGAACCCAGCGACCAAGGCGCCCAGACAAGTTTTTCATGGAAGATAACCAGCATAATGCATGGTGATCTGTGACCACTCTAAAGTGACGGCCATGGAGGTAAGGCCGGAATTTTTGAACAAGCCAAACGATGGCAAGACATTCCTGTTCTGTAATGAAGTAATTCTTTTCGGTGGGTGTCAACGAACGACTAGCATAGGAAACGACCCTCTCCCGGAGCTGAGCATCACTTTGAAGGAGAACAGCCCCGATTCCGTGGCCACTTGCGTCTGTGTGGAGGATAGCGGGCTTGCTTTCATCAAAGTGGCAGAGTACCGGGCTAGACGGCTTTCAATGCCTCAAAGGCTTGTTGGCACTCATTGGACCAAACGTAAGCTACGCCGGACTGTAGGAGCTGGTTGAGGGGGCCCGCAATGGTGGCAAAGTTCCAGACAAAGCGACGGAAATACGACGCCAACCCGAGAAAACTGCGCAGATCTTTTTGTAGGCGTGGACGCGGAAATCCGACAAAAGCAGCGATTTTGTCGGGGTCGGGTCGTATCCCGTCCTTGCTAGCGACATGGCCGAGTACCTTGATATTTTTGGTCGCAAAACGACATTTTTTTGAGTTGAGCTGTAGTCCAGCATTGGAGATGCACGTAAGCACTTCGTCCAAGCGTTGGAGATGCTCAGCAAATGTCGAGGTAAAGACAACCACGTCGTGAAGATAGCAGAAACAGGTCTTCCATTTTAGTCCTCTGAGCACTGTGTCCATCATCCGCTCAAAAGTTGCCGGGGCATTGCACAAGCCGAACGGCATGACATTAAATTCATATAGGCCGTCGGGAGTAGCAAACGCCGTCTTTTCCTTGTCGGACTCGTGCATCGGTATCTGCCAGTAACCAGAACGTAAGTCAAGGCTCGAAAAGTATTTGGCTCCTTGAAGGCAGTCCAGGGCGTCGTCGATCCGGGGCATAGGATACACATCCTTTTGGGTAATTTTGTTGAGGGCCCTATAATCTACACAAAAACGCACGGAACCATCCTTTTTCTCCACCAGGACGACTGGGGAAGACCAAGGACTGGATGAGGGCCGAATAACGTTACGCTGCAGCATGTCGTTCACGTTCTCCTCAATTACTTGCCGTTCTGATGGGGAGACTCGGTACGGGCGGCGGGGAACAATAGTTGATCCATCAGTTTTGATGCGATGCGTAGCTGCAGGGGTGCGAGGAAGGAACTTTGAATGGGTGTCGAACGAGGCACGGTGCTTGTGTAAAAGTTCCAGTACTGAGGATTTCTGTGATGGGGTAAGGCCCAGACCGATGGTGACCGCAAAAGACGACGTAGAGAAAACGGTCGTGGAAGGCCCACTGCCTGTGGAAAGAGTACCAGACGGAAGGATGGAGACGTCGTCAGCAGAAACAGAAGCAATCGCACAGCCTTGCGGGAGCAGAACCGCTTCGGAGGTCATATTACGCACAGGGATAAAGGCGCGCCCTCGGGAAAATCGTACCAGACAAGCGGCTACTGCAAGACCTCGTGAAAGGAGGCGGCCGCACGGAATGGCTAGCACATCGCCGTCAACGATTTTGTCAGCGGAAACTGAAAGAATGTGCTCTTGGCGGGTGGGCACAACGTGATCGGTACGTAGCACCAGACGAGGCGTACTTGTTTCCGGGACAGCTGAGTGATGAACGTCTGTGATGCTAATAGCAGGAGTGCGGCAACAAATAACAGCGGAAGTCGACGAAAGAAAGTCCCAACCAAGAATAAGCTTATAGGGGCACTCCGAGATCACCGCACACTGAATGTGATGACACAGCCCGTCGATAGAAACACGTACCGTGCAGAAGGCCGAAGGTTGGATGGACGTGTCGTTAGCACCACGTAATAAATGGCCACTGTATGGGGTTTTTACCTTTCGTAGTCTCTTACAAAAGTCAGCTCGAATAATAGAAATACTTGCTCCAGTGTCCACCAAAGCTCCGATATCGTTACCTTCAACTGATACTAACAAGTTCGATGGGTGTTCTGGAGGAGTTTCTAATGTACCGATAGATGCAGTTTCCCCTCCAAAAACTGCATGACTTAGTTTTCCGAGAGGTGGGTGGGGTCATGCACGATAGGGCGATGCGGAGACACAGATCGTCGAAATGGTGATGGGGAACGACGTCGCGACGCACGAGAATTGGTTGGGGACTCCGAAGTGTAAGGAGGAGAGGACCGGCGTGGCGGAGATGGGTAACCCCTCTGGCGGTAGTCGTAACGAAGGTTTGGTCGGTCACGTTCGTACATGTCGTAGCCACGTCGCTCATCAATTAAACGCCTCCTACAGAACCGCGAAATGTGCCCGCGAATTCCGCAGTAGAAACACACCGGCCGGTTTAAAGAGGGCTGAGGGCGCTGCGGTCGCCATGCTGGATGGTAAGGCTGCGGCCCAGGGACCGGGTTGACCGCTGCCACATAGCCAGGAACTCGTTGGGCGGGGACGCCTGCCACGGACAGAGGCGGCCTGCCAGCCACTTCGGAGTAGGATGGCGTGACTGGAGGAGGGGTAAGTTCTGCGGGAAGTCTTTCGTGAGTACACGCGGCAAGCTCCTCTCTAATGATCTCTCGTAGGTTAGGTGTAGACGAGTAGGGACTGGTAGGAGAGACGTGCACAGAGGTGCGGCCGTCAAGTTCTTCCCGGATGAGTTCGCGTATTAGAGCTCGGAGGTCCTCATCGCCGCTGTTCCGGGCCATGGTACCCTGCTGGAGACAGAGCGACTGAAGGTCGTCCAGGAGTTGGCACGTTGTCCTCACATCCGAAACGGTAGTCGGATTCTGAAGGGCCAAGGCATTAAAGGCGAACTGGCGCACCCCTTTCAAGATGTGGCGCACGCGATCAGCCTCCTTCATGTCTTTGTTGACCTTTCGGCACAGGGCCACAACATCTTCAATGTACGACGTGTACGTCTCACAGGGATGTTGGAATCGTCCCTCCAGCTTCTTTTTCGCGATGTCTGAGCAGGCCGAGGAAGAGCCAAAAATCTGGCGCAGCTGCGTGGTGAAATCGTTCCAGTCATCAATGCGGTGCACATTGTTCCGGAACCACGTTTTGGCCACTTCGTCCAGGGACCACGAGACGCTTTCAAGCTTCGCGCGGTCGTCCCACCTGTTAAAGGCGCTGACGCGTTCGAAGGTATCAAGCCACTCGTCAACGTCCTCATTACGAGGGCCAGCGAACATCGGTGGATCCCGCTGGCGGCTGGTGACGAAGTACGGTGGGACGGCGGCTGAGCCCGCCCCACCGGTTCCGCTGCCGGTTCCACTGCCGGTACCGCTGCCGGTTCCGATGGCACGTTCCGCTGTCATAGGCATGGCGTCTCGCAGCAAGCGACGACCCGAACGGAGCTCCAGGGGTGCACTCAGAGATGGAGGACGAGGGATCAAGACGCACGCTCCACCACTTCAGAGACGACGGTTTGCGTGGCCGTTTATTCCAACACTCGGGCCAAGGAAGAAGATCAAGCGGTGATGATGATTATTTACAAGTGATGATGATGCCGAGCCCATCGGGGCTAGCACTGATGATAGTGGGTGATTACGAAGAAGCGCCGGTAACATAACCCAAAGTACTGGGAGTGTAGTCACTGGGTCTCACAATATGCCTGGGTCGTGGCGCGATGGTGACGTCATCGGCGCCCAGCATTGAGCCAGTGCATGTCCAACAGCATTGTTTGATTTTCCGGGTTGGAGAGAGGTCTGGAGAGGCGCCTTTTTTAACACTACAGCAATTACAGTGGGGATCGATTGCGGGTGGCTTATAACTGAGTTGTATTACCCAGCTACCAAACTAGACCACAAGAACCAAACCCGCAATCCTCACCCCGGCGTCGCGAGGACGCCTCTGTGGGTTCGATCGACTCACGGAAAATGCCAAAGGCAGGCTATGTTCAACCACGCCTTATTGCTTGAAAAATGTGCACCACGCACTGTACAGGCTGCCCCGAGATTGGTCGGGAGATGTTCCATGAGCTAATGAAGCCATCGGTGGCCGCCTACTTCGTGTTTCCCGTAGTCGGGAACTCGCTTTGTCTCAGGTTCGGGGATCATGAGTCACTTGTCCGACCCGCGTGGTTCGTGGCCTTAACAGAAACGCCATACGTGGAGCATCTCTGGGTTGCAAATGGCCTCGGGTGCGAAACAATGGTCTCCGGAGGGGGAGGTCGGTGCTCCGCGCGGCACGATTGCCGATGGCGAAGCGTATGTTCTGGCACATGCGCTCGCGCGTCTTTGCTGCCAAGGCGGTGCCGCCGTCGGCGGCGCCGGGATTGTAATTCTAACTGTGCCGCGCGGCGAGCGTGGGTACCTCCGTAATCCCCTTACGTTGAATCAGACTCAATGGCATGCGTGCGTGCTTGTAGTTGTCTCCGTATTTGGCAACCCTTCTTTTTATAATCTGAATATACCCGCGCTACAGAGGGCATGAAAATCCCGTGCTAAAATGAGATCGCACTACGTACTAGCAACGAAGCAGCCATCCCTGTAGTCGAGAGAATAAGAGTGATCGGCGTGATAATCGAGGTCAATGACGTCAGTGGTGAAACGAGTACTAAAGGAAAGCCCAGGATCACTAATTCCATGAGACTACTCAAAAAGTTCACTACCACAAAAAGCGGGATGAGCGAAGGGGGGTTTCACACGACCCTTGGAATCTTTTGACATTTGTAAGACTGCGTACGTGGCGGCATTCCACAACTGGTACAAGGAAGAAGAAGACGTGATCAACGCCTTCATCCGCATGAGGAAGGAGAGGAAGAAGACGTGTGTTGCTACGGTTACTCGCATCGTAGCCCATTGGACCGGATAACATCATCTGCGGCCCCGAAATGTATCGGAGCGAAGAGTTCTCAAGCCCAGGAATTCGCGGGATCAACTTCTATTCAGTAGACCGGTTCTCTACTGTGCCACCGGCGTTAGAAGTTGCGAGGCGGGCGTCGCCTCGCTACGTCTATTGGCAGGTCCAGCCCTGCAACGGGCGCTGATGGGCTCCTAAGACTTGTGAGGCAGCTTACGACTCTCACCATTGTGGATATGAGTACCACGGATGCACTAAAAGGCCTGATGGTCATGGCACAGCATTCCGGTATATTCTTGCTGAGACATCCAAGCTATGGCGGAAGGCCAAGAGCACCTGAATAACTGTGTCGATGGCGGTGAAGACACTCATTCTCTCGCTGGACCGCAAGGGCAGCCTTCGGTCACAGACCACTACGGCAACCGGAAACTGGCGCTCTCGTAGCGACGCAAAAGAAAACAGCGCAAGGAGCAGCAAGCTAGGTACGAGAACAGCCGCGAAACCGGCCCCACCGGTCCATCGATTCGCCGCGGTGTTGCGGCAACAGCGAGCTCTCACAGAGACACAAAAACCGGGGCAGACACCATTTTCGGGAGAAACAACGCCAATGGACGGACAGTGCAGGCAGCCGTGGTGTAAGCTTCCGCCGCTTCTAAACGGAGACATTAAAGGTATTATGCTGCCAAAAAAGGGGTTGGCCGTGAGGACACTCAGCACACACCAAGTCTCAAGAGTGATCGTAGAGGGAGGCGAGCACTCTCAGCAATGACGAGATAAGGACTTCATTCTACGTCTGCGCAATGGCTCCAACATCATCATCGTGAGCACGCCGCACAAGCAGGCTGCGGCTATTCTCAGACAAATCACCCACCTGAAGATTGGAGGGGTGGAATACGGCATGAAAACTAAAGTTGCAGCACCTGACGACATGCTCCGTGGCGTCATTCACGGGATCGACCAGGGCACATCGACGGAGGAACTGCTCAACCACGTCAAAACGCAAGGCGTAATAGTCCAGCACCCAGAAATGCTTGGTGAATCCAAAACAGCAGTCATCACTTTCGACGGACCTTTAGTTCCTTGCTATGTACTGTACTGTGGCGGGGAGGTAGCCTGCTACCCGTACAGGCCTACTTGCCAAGCGTCAAGTGTGTATACAGCAAGGACACCATTCCGATGTCTGCCGCACTCCAGACGCCAAAGCCTGCAGGAAGTGCTCTATCTTAGATCCTGTGGACAATCATACATGGACTCTGCGGAGAAGGTTACAAAACGGGCGCCCGGGACAGCCCGAACCGGCTGAAAACTGGTCGACATCGCCAAACTCAGAGGGATGCGAGCACGCCTAGCCAGAAGAGGGGAAGCAGCCGTAGTGTGCAACGGGGCCGGAAACATAAACGGAAGCGGTGGTGCAGCACCGATAAGGAAAGGTCCACTAGCAGGTCGAGGTTCCGGTCCCAGTCGTACCCGGCGTTACTTCCAGCAGGAGGTCCAGCAGGAGCCAGCAGCCATACCTATGTACTGTACTGCTATGTACTGCTATGTACTATGTACTGCTATGTACTGTACTGTGGCGGGGAGGTAGCCTGCTACCCGTACAGGCCTACTTGCCAAGCGTCAAGTGTGTATACAGCAAGGATTTTGATTGATTGTGGGGTTTTAACGCGCCGACGCAACGCAGGCGATGAGGCGCGTCGTAGTGGAGGGCTCCGGATTAATTTTGACCGACTGGGGATCTTTATCGTGCGCCCGAAATCTCGTACACATGGGCGTTTTTGCTTTTCGCCTCCATCAGAAAAGCGGCCGCCGCGGCCGGGAATCGAACCCGCGACCTAGTGCTCAGCAGCGCAACGCCTTAGCCACTGAGCCACCGCGGCGGGTGTATACAGCAAGGACACCATTCCGATGTCTGCCGCACTCCAGACGCCAAAGCCTGCAGGAAGTGCTCTATCTTAGATCCTGTGGACAATCATACATGGACTCTGCGGAGAAGCTTACAAAACGGGCGCCCGGGACAGCCCGAACCGGCTGAAAACTGGTCGACATCGGCAAACTCAGAGGGATGCGAGCACACCTAGCCAGAAGAGGGGAAGCAGCCGTAGTGTGCAACGGGGGGGCCGAAAACATAAACGGAAGCGGTGGTGCAGCACCGATAAAGAAACGTCCACTAGCAGGTCGAGGTTCCGCTCCCAGTCGTACCCGGCGTTACTTCCAGCAGGAGGTCAGCAACAGACGCAACGTCAGCAGCTGTCCCAGCAGAACCAGGTGAAGAAAAAAACGAAAGCCAATTCAGAATGGTTACAACGGCGGCAAGGTAAGCTGGCCAGGAGATGTAACCTCAAATGTTGCTCCGCATGCTACCGAACACTAAAAACTACAAACGGAGAACCAAACACTCGCCGTTAACTCGAGCTTTTCAGATTCAAACAGGGACAACAGAAACGTGAGATAATGGAACTACGCGCACTCGTTCGCGAGATCGTGAAAGCGAAAGAAGGAACAGCCCTGCCAGCAGCCATACCTGCAGCACAAGCACACAGAAGCTACGTCACAATTCCAGCGCTTCAGGAAAGGTTGATGCAAATGACGCATAATTTACTGCACAAATCAACGAAGTAAAGAGTTCGTTCAGAAAGCACCTGACCAGAAGCAGTATCAGAGACAATGTAGAACGCGTCTACTACAGACCAGGCTTAGTAGCTATGGCTAACAGTGAGAACAATTAAGGCTCCAGCCTTAACTCCCAGGACTAACATGGGAAGCAGACGCTGGGAGAATAAGAAAAATAACACATAGGGGAGGATAAGAAAAATTAGACTTACGGCAGTGGAATTTCTGAAGCTACCGCAGGAAGCAAGGCTTACTTCAACCTTATATAAACACGCACCTGACGCTGTCTTGTGTAATCACGCTCCAGGACACCGGAGGAAAACCCACCCAACAAGGGTACGAGGTCTTTGAGGGGGGCGCTGGAGGCAAAGTGGCCACCTTGGTAGAAAAGACAGCAACAGCCATCAGACATGACGGCATACCCAACAGCAATGTTGAACACGTGATAATGGAAATTGTCACGAAAATACGAAACGCGCTGCCAAAAGTAGCGTATTGGCAACGTCTAGTGTCCACCCCGACAAAAACGCCCCCGGTTCGCCGAGCTCTTCCTAGGCCTAAGTAACCAAGCGCAGAACAACCCGTTAATTGTCGTTGGAGACTTCAATGCGTGCGACCCTCGCTGGGGATACCCGACCACCGACACAAGGGGAAAAACAATCAACTAAGCAGCAGATTATTTTAAAATTGAGCTCCTAACAGACCCAGCAACGCCCACAAGAATTGGCAACAGCGTTTGCAAAGACACATGCCCTGACCTTACATATATCAAAGATCTACAGGACAGCTCGTCCGAGAACCTCCAAGACACACTCGGCAGTGAGCACTGCATACTAGGTACGCACGCAAATAAACGCTGGGGTCGTTCGGAAAAGAATTGGACAGGCTAAAATTACTGATTGTAGCGCATTCAGAGCAGAAATCGACCATCAGCTTGGAAAAATAACCTCACTGACTGAGTGGTGCAACACCCTTCGAGACGTCCGCGAGAAATGCCCGAAGTGCATACAACGCACAGCAGGCACTCCCGAGGTAGACGGGTACATGTTGCGACTTTGGGGAGCCAGACGGGGCTTATTCAAGCGATGGAGACGCCAAAAACACAACAGAAAGTTGAAGAGCAAGACTGCAGACGTCACAGCTAAGGCTGAAGCATACGCCACTCAACTATCCAGATTCAGCTGGGAACAATTCACCGACTGTCTAGCTGGCATTCTTGGCACATCACCATCATGGAACATTCTGCGAGCACTCGTAGAACCACTCAAATCAAAGAGGGAAACCACCAAAGCCCTGGTACGACTCTCTCGAACGTTCGGAGGCACTGATTCCGAATTACGCGACAATGCAAGGGACAAAAGCTTCGGGAATCATTACCCGCCTTGCTACACTGACCAATACATAGGAACAGAGAACTCCAAACTCAACAGAGCCGTTACGGAAGAGGAGGTCTATGCAGCTATACGGAGTATAACAAAAAACACAGGTCCAGGGGCAGATCGCATAGGAAAAGCCATAACTTAGGCGATTAAGCCATCCAATAGCTAACTGCATTCATAAATACACGCTGGGAGGCTGAGACCGTTCCAACAGAGTGGAAACATGCGGAGGTCATACTCATCTCCAAGTCCGGAAAGAAGCTCCACTTTGAGAACCTTAGGCCAATTTCGCTCACGTCTTGCTTCGCCAAACTGTACGAGCGAATATTAACACAACGGCTTCAAAAAGATATGGAATAGAATGACCTTTTCCTGCACACTATGTTCGGATTTCGAGAAAAGCTTTGCGCACAGGATCAGCTCCTCCAACTGAAAGAGGAAGTTCTGAAGAACGTAACCACCGGAGGTGAACGGATAGTTTTGGCCCTTGACATCAAAGGAGCTTTTGATGGCGTGAGTCACGAGGCCATACTAACAGGCCTAGATGACCTTAACCGTGGCAAACGAATCCACGGCTATGTGAAGGCGCTTCTTTCTAGTCGAACAGCCACGATTGGCATAAATGACGCTCGCACTGACGAATTCACGAGACCTAATAAGAGCACCTCACAGGGCTCTGTAATATCACTCATACTATTTAATGTAGCGATGACAGGCTTTGCCAGAAAGCTGCAAGACATCCCGGGCATAAGATATGCCCAATGTACGCGGATGATATAACAATCTGGATAACCAAGGGCTCATTGGGAGAAAAGGAAGCAAAGCTACAGGCAGCAGCCACATGCGTCATACGCCCACGAACAGAAAAATCTGAAATAATGCGGATATGGGGGCACAAGCTAAACCAAACTGTTCCAGTGGATCCAAATCTCCGCATCAAGGTGTACCTCGAGGGCGAAGAGATTCCAGAAAAAACAACGGTTCGAATACTATGGATGTGGATACAATCCAACCAACAGCGTAGCCACACTATAGCCTTGCTCAAAACCACGACTACGCAAGTCTCCAGAATGATAAGGCGAGTTGCATGCCGACGCGCCGAAATAAGAGATGATACTTTGAAGCTGGTGCGCAGCTTGGTAGTGAGCAGGGTTACATACAGTCTGCCCTACCAGAACATGTACCTTTCCAAAGAGCAACAGGCCGAAATATATTTAAGAAAAGCGCACAAGACGGCGTTACGGCTACCGATATGCACATGAACCGAAAAGCTACTGTCGTTAGGGGTTCACAACACATTCCAAGAACATAAAGAAGCCCAACTCAAAGCCCAGACTGAGAGGCTGATGCAGAGCCCGACGAGTAACACGCACCTGCAACAGCTGGGTTACACCGAACAGATCAGAGAAATGTCGAAGACAACATACATTCCTGATGACATCCGCCGGAAGTTCCGCGTGGCACCCATACCTAACACATGCACCCCAATCTCATTCAAGGTAGGCGCCAAGCACGAGCGGATTACATACGACGCACGTTCTCCTCCAAGAACAACACAGTGTACGTGGACGCAGCCACACAAGATCCAAGGAAAGGCTGAAGGGTGGCTGCAGTCATACTCAGACCTCTATATGATCCCCTGTGGCTCGCTACGTCATTGTACCGTGACAGACGCCGAGGAGCTAGCAGTCGCTCTTGTTGCAGCGGAAGGCTTCAGGACGGACCGGTCGTTAGACAGTTATATGAGATCAGAAAAAGGGTTCCGGTACGGTAACGTCTACCGTCTGGACCCCACCGCGCATGCGCAGAACCCTGCCGTAAACCGGAGTGACTTGGGCGGCCGGTACCGATACGTACCGTGTCCGTCGTTACAAAGCGGGCGGCCGCTTTGAAAGAGTTTAGTAGAGGTACGATTGGCTCACACATAGTCGAACGGATTGTCGATATGAGATCTTTTAAGAAAAATGAGGTTGCAACAAGTGAAATTCGCGCGATTCTGACAGCTCAAGCCAAGCGAAACACGGTCCCGACAAACTGCCGTGGCTTGCGTCGTCGAGCGATGCATGTACGATAGCTTCTTTTAGGTTAAATAAAGGCGATCCCGCTACATGACTAGTATCAT
This sequence comes from Haemaphysalis longicornis, assembly GCF_048455015.1. NCBI lineage: Eukaryota > Metazoa > Arthropoda > Arachnida > Ixodida > Ixodidae > Haemaphysalis > Haemaphysalis longicornis. Next base: position 12,472,926 of record NW_027526225.1, on the reverse strand, counting down.
CAGCAACATGGGGCCCGTCTACAAATCGGCGAGTGAGGAACAGGCGATATCAATGCGAGGGACTCTCAAATACAACGAAAAACTAGAGCCCAGCTTGACCTGCTCGCGCGATCTGTTGAGATGGCGGAGAGGTAAAATTCTCGCTTCATGTTCTCGCAGTCCTTAATTCAAATCTCCGTAGGGGCATTGGATTTTTTTAATACTGCCTTTAGCGCTTTTGATAACGGAAAACTAATATTTCAGCACAGGAAACGCCACAGACTCACGAAGACTGCCTTTAGCGCTTTTGAGAACGGAAAACTAATATTTCAGCACAGGAAACGCCACAGACTCACGAAGAATTGCCAAACGACGCGCAGCCCAAGTCGCTGGCAGTCACTCTCCCAGTCATGGTAGCATGTCTGATAGTTACGGTCTGCTATAACTCTTAAAACGAGCCTTCCCGGTGCGGTCCGGAAACGGGTACCGTGTATCGTACCTGAACCGTTTTTCCGATCTGCTATAACTCTCTATTTACAATAATTTCCGACTCGCAAGAGGCCGGTCGCCACTTTTTGAAGGGGCAAATAAGCGACTGCACACTCCATGTACTCCTCCAGGCTCAAGGTGGCGTACCTCAACACCCTGAGGATCCACCTAAGGTTCAACGCAGGAACCTGTGGGCCCCGGCGCGCTCGGTAATAGAGGGAAACACAGAGGCGGACAGGGTAGCTCGAGGCTGTACTAGCAACCGAGCACCCGATGATTCTGGCCTCGAAGAACCCATGCCAGTCCCCTCGGAATACTCGGCCACATTGGCATACTACAGGGGTACCAGGAAAAGGTACCCTCAGCCACACGAATTCCTGACGAGGGCAGAAGACACCGACCGGAGTCAGCTGCAGAGAGGCACATTCCAAAACCTAAACGTGCTGAATAAAATTTATCCAACTCGATATGCAGACGCTTGCCCATTGTGCCATCAAGAAAAACTCACCCTCTATCACACCACATGGGAATGCCAAAGAACAGCGGCTGTCCCCAAACTCAGAAACCCCAATGCGGTGAAATGGGAGGCACTGCTTGCCAGCGCCTGCTGCGAAGACCAGATCGGTCTGACTCAGCGGGCACGCAAAGTCGCACAGGCCGTTGGAGCCCTGTACCAAGGGTACCACCCCTGCTGACCCCGTTGGGAACTGTCGTACGTGGCAGGAGCCCTCGACTGAGAGCCGCCGAACCACTAAAAAATATAAATAAACGTTTTTTATCCTCCTCCTCATACGCAAGGTGCACAGTCAGACGCGGATGTGCCGGAGTCCTTCAGTGCGCACCGATTGCTCGAGCTCAGGATTCACAACACGCTCAGTGATATCGCCAAGGTGCTGCGCGCTTCACAACTAGAAAGGCTAGCGGGCATGAGAGCGGGACGCTACATCATGGAAGGTCTCAGCATCCACTATCACTCACAGCAGGGCCGGGAATTCGCTGTTCCGGACCCCATCAATCAAACGCTAAGAGTCCACCCGATTCCGCGGGATGTACACACGGAACACAACAACGGCAGAAGACTGGCCGCGGACAGAGTTATCGTCCATATCCTGGGAGACGAAGAGGAGGCATGGTAAGTGGACGGCGGGCAGTACACGGAACGCTCGCGATTCTCGGTAGCGGTTGTGGATTGTAGCGTGCGAGCGGGCTGAAGCAGCGGAGGATGGCGGTGGCACTCGCCCTCACGCTCCGGCGTGAACGTTGGTTCTCTCGAGACGAGCGGTCAGAAGTTATGCCAAAGGCTGGATCTCACGACGAGCGGTCCGAGTCCTACGCAATTTCTAAAATTTTAAACCACAAAGCTAAAAAATTACGCCCACCTCCCCTCGCGGGAACCCTGGTGTGATGCGACGCTGAGGGGGGGTTCAAGCGCAAGCGCAGAGCACCGTCGACCGAAAGGCCGCCCGAGAGCGGCACACCGGTTATATGCGCAGCGCGCCCGAAGGAGAGGAGACCGCTAAAGAGAGAGTACTGAACATGAGCCGGCGCCAGTGTGTCTACCGCGGCTATGACGCAACACAATCCAACACAATCCACTTTAATCTAATCCAATCCAATCCAAGCCAAGCCAAGCCAAGCCATTCGACTCCAATCCAATGCCCCTCGCGAGAGAGGGGCATCGGAGAGAAGAGGGGGCGAGCGGCGAAAGCGCAGCTCGCGCGGCGAGGAGAATGGGGGAAGACAACAACGCCGACGACGCTGCATGGACAAGGCGAGTGAATGAGATGCAGTCGCATGTAAAATTTCAAACCACACATTAGTGGTTCCCCGCGCGCATGGCAGAAGTATTGGAGACCCACCGCAACCGAAACAAGACGGCACACGACAAGGCGGGCGAACTCGCATACCACGCCGCCGACCGTCGTCCATGGGACAGCACCAAACACTGCTTTGCGAGCTACAACAAAATTTCTCGGGCCCGCTGGCTGTCCCGCTCGAACTACCCTCCGCGTACCGACAAGCTGGACAGGGTGCAGGTGGTGGCACTCAATTGCCGACGCGCGCGTGCGCTCCTCCAGCACAGTATCCCAAACTATACCCCGTTGCATACCCGACAGATATGTGCAAGGTCTTCCACACCGAGATAGCCACTTTAACTCACGTGCCCTGGGACTGTAACAAAAACCCCACGGTGCTAATTCCGGGACACTTCCGCCGCGGTGGAGCTTCGCCGACCAACTAAGGGCCGTCCGGCAGGCCCGCGAGGCGGCAGTGAGACAAATCATCTGTGTCGCCGCGTGGGGAACCGAATGCCCTGTCGGCGAGAGCTGTGTAGGACCATCAATAAAGTTTTCACGAACACACCAACCAAGTTGGACACAGTATCTTTGGGGCTGCTACATACGTTAAGTATGCATACCGTAAACACATCGTTAGGGAATGTTAACGCTATGAAATTGGTATTTGTAGCGGACATTTGGGTGCACCAAGGCAGCCATTTTGGGATTGGTTGAACACTCCAACATCTTCAAATCCGGGAGCTTAAGTGCAGTACCTTTTCCTGAAACGCCATAACTGCAGGGAAAAACTTCGTACATTGTATTAGCACCTGCACATTGGGGCGATTCCTGTGGTAACCTCTACAGTTCTACCGTTTCACTGCCAGACTTGGAGAAGGTTTTATTGTTGCTCAAACATGAGATCATAAGGGGGTTCGATCGCCGTGTTTGGGGCCATGCAGGAAGTAAAGTTGGCGAAACTTTCTCTCACGCATGAGTGTACTTTGCTTCTAATTTTTAATACTAGCCTGAAAATCGGAAACATTGGCTTTAAAGGGAAAGGGAAGTGAGTTGTAAACATTGCGGGATTACTAGCGCAAATTGTAGTCCGGGGTGCAAGGCCATGTTTCGAACACTCTGAGTGTGTTTACGTGAATTTATTAAGTAGAAAAATCAATTCGAAAATGCTGTCCTCCTCTGTGCATCCTCGGACATTTTCGGAGGCGTTTTCGTGTCACGTCAGGAGAAATGACTTGCCTTGACTGCGCTACTGTACGGCTGGCCGACATTCCCACAAAATGAGTCGGCCTAGCGTTCAGTCCGCCCGTCGCCGACGGGTCGCCGCAATTCGTTCGCTCAGTTGAGACTAAGCCACGACACGTTTGCGAAGGGAAGAATGTGCATTTCTTTAGTTTGTTAGTTTGTACACTGTATCAAGCCCCAAGTCCAAGTCGCTCCACACAAGCGCTGCACAAGCTCACATGCGAACCTTCGCTGACTGGTAGGCTAGTAGGAAAATCAAAGGCCCCTTGAAGGCGGGAAAAGAGTCGGCGAAGTCAATATAGGTACTGAAAAAATAAAACCATCTGAAACTTTACTGTACAGCGTAAAAATAGGCATCAGGAAGCACTTTTCTTGCGGTGGCTTAACAAGCACAGCGGTCAACAGCACGGCTTTTTTGCGAACGCAAAAAATCTGCGAACGCTTTCGTGTCTAAGGGCAGAGAGAGAGAGTCAACTTTATTTCGCGAAAAAAAAAGGGGGGGGGCACGTGGTCGGATTCCTCATTTCAGGATCCCGTTGGAGCTTGTTGCCTTCGCCGCACGTTCCACCAGCAGAAGCTGAGTGTCGCTGCTGGAGCAGGCCAGTTCTCTCTCCCGCTGCTCATAAGAAGGGTTGGGAATTGGGCGACCATTTGGGGTTTTCTGGCAGGCCGAGACGATGTGGTAGAGGGTACAGATCTCACCGCAGTGTGAGCATGTGGCGCTGTAAAGGGTGGGGTTGATGGCGTGAAGTTTAGATAGGTGTGGGAACGTGTTTGTCTGCAAAAGCCTGAGTTTATGCTCCTGTTCCTTGGTGAGTGACGGGTGGGCAGGAGGATACTCTTGCCTACTCAGCTTGTAGTGCTGTGTGATGCCTTGGTGTGTTACTAGGGGATGAGTCGCTTGAAGCCAGTCGTCTCGCGGTGCCCGGTAGGCTAATTCTCGGGCTGTCGTGTGGGCCATGACATTGCCGCGAAGGGACGAGTGGGTAGGCGCCCAAACCAGACTGATCTTGCGTTGAGGGGGTCGCTGGAGAAGGATTCTTGCAGATGGTCTTGATATTCTTCCGCGTAGGAAGCTTCGGCATGCTGCTTGAGAATCAGTGATGATTGTATCGGCTGAGGTGTGGGCAATGGCAAGAGCGATGGCTGCTTCTTCTGCTTGGGTAGTGTTGATTCCAGTAAGTGTGACACTGGAGACATGCTCGGTGCATGTGGTGACAACAGCTGTCATCGTATCCATGCGAGCGTAGTCGGCAGCGTCCGTGTACACAGTTTTGGGGTTTGATCCATGGACTATATCTAATGCCTGTGCTCTCGCCGCACGTCTTTCTTGGTGAAACTGAGGGTGCATATTCCGTTGAATAGAAGCCACATAGATGTTTTGCCTTATGGTTGTGGGTATGTCCATGGAAGAACTGCCTTGTTCTTCTGGGGTATTGTATCCAAGGCGACCAAGCAGTGTGCGTCCTGTTCTTGTGGTCGCTATACGGTGGTGCTGGTTTACCAAATGAGCCTCTATGAGCTCGGTATAGTGGAAATTTGAAGGACGCTTACTGCAGAGCGCTATACAACAAATAGTCACCTAAGCTGCTTGAAATGGTAAAACTAAAACTGTAAACTGGTTATACATTATATACCTCATATTTCCAGCAGGGACAACGCCGCAATGTGGCCGAGTGGTGTGGAGCGCTGCGTGTGTTATTTTGCAAGTCGCAAGTTCGAATCCCCGAGGGTACATTCGTCTTTTTTCTTTTTTGTAAGTTGATTTTTTCGTTATCGACCGTGGTTTTCTATACCGCGCTGACCATTTTTGGGCCATAACGTTCACTGCTTCACGAACGAGTTCGCAGAACGCGCGCAGACTGACCGTAACGCGCTAGGGAGTTCTCGTTAGCGTGCTGTTGTCATAAGAACCGACTACTTGCGGGAAGTGGGCGCAGGCCAGAATCAGCAGACCCTTTGGCCTGGTGCGAATACGCTTTTTACGATGCAAGCATTAGTGAGGCGAGCTCCAAATTTGGGTGAAAAGCGCATTTCATTTGAGCGTCTGCGGTGACGCAGAGGGCGTTCATCCACTGCGGAGGCCTCGGCTAGTGATTGTGACAATTCCAAGCCGTCCTGGGAGGCTTATCTTAGGCATTTTACAGCCGACAACATGGCAGAAGCACGGTATGAAAATCATTGCGATAAAGAGAATGCCTATCCAACGATAAAGTCGGATGTAAAGGATGGTGTTTTACAGAACCGAAACCGAAACTTGTTTGAATGCCAAACTTGGACATCGTCCAATCAAGTTGTACCTTCACCCGACGTCACGGACTTTTGTTGATGCGGCCGCCGGGGACCCCTCATAATAAGTTTTGTTCTTTGGGGCTTTATAAAATATTTACCGGCTTTTCAACCAGATAACCGATGAAAACTGTGTTAATTTGAGCCAGTCTTCACAGTGCAAGCAAAAACGGGATCTTGGCAAGTTCACCTCAGTGTCCTTTTAAGAGACGGATACAAGTTCAAGTATTCTGCATCTTGCTCCAGCAGCACCCGATTTTACGAGTTTTCTATAGATGCTGGATGTTTGCCTCATAGTTGCTCTCCGTTCAACTGGCCGTAGCCACACAGGGGTTTTCCAAAAGTCCCTCATGCAATTGGGTTAGGAGGGGTTGCGATGGGTAATTATCTGTTTTATATGATTCGTTTCGCTGTGCTTAATTTCCGAAGGAGGGTGATCCCGGACATGATGGTATTAACCTGTTTAGGAATTTCATGGGGGGCAACTAGTGGTGCAGGTGCGTTCGACGAAGGTGGGCGGCAGGAACTCGGGCTGCTCATTTATTCTGCGGAGTTCAGTTCGGGTATTTATGAGGTGTCCCTGCAGTAGTGCGGGAACGATTTAGCAGGAGTCGTTTTCGGTCCCGCGGCCATGGCCTGGCGGTTGGGGTAATATTGAGCTTTTCCGTGTAACAGGGGAAATCTGGCGTACATTTTTCAAAGGAGCTGTCGGTGCGCCAACCTGTAGTCACGATCTGGGCATACATGGGCTGCTGCCTGCGCGTTCGGAAGAGTTTAGGGCAATTAGCAGACCCAGTGGGGTTAGCTCCCTCACTAACGATGGACCTGAGAGCACATTGGTGGCCTTTATCTGGTTTCACTCAGCCGCAGTTCAAGCAGCCAGGATAGGCTTGAGTGTTCGAGCACCCATCTGGGTGGTGCCCAGGCTGCCAACCTGTTGTGCAGGCCACGACCTCCATCCGAAACGGTTTGCAGCGATAGATAGTGGTCCTGTAAGGAGTCCAATACGGAACTTGCATATTGTGGAATAGAATTTGAACCATAATCAACGAGTTCGATCTAGTATTTGAGATCGGGGTTGTAATTGCAAATGCTATTTATGGTCAGCCGGGGAGTATCAGCCTCGGTGATCTGAAGATTACAAGGATAATGGCATTCGCTGGTGCCCAGACGTGAGCTGCAACTTCATATTCGTGCCCACGGATCGTGAGGAACCGGATGTTGGCATACATTTTTGCTCGCTTCTATGATGGGGTGCTAACGGTGACATAGCTCGCTGCCTCGGAAATTGTCGTCTGGTCATCTCAGTTTGTGGTAATTCAACTGGAGTCTGGATAGCCCCACCTACAGTTAGAGTTGCTTGAACGACATAGGTTAGTGCTAATTTGTCGCGTGGCCTTGCGATAATTTTCACTTCGGACCCTGGACCCGAGAAAGCAGGGAGCTGACGCTTTGCAGGGCCCCGGCTTTCTCGCTACGGCCCAATCAAAGTGTATGCAGTGCCGCTCTTGTGGAGGCTCCTTCGAAGGCGTGCAAGACTTGCTAGCGGCCGGTGTCAGATGGTAGATAACCCTGGTTTCTTAAAATCAGCGGGATCCATTCCTTCAACTTCGATGCCTGGAATTGTGCGGCATCGGGGCTTTGCAGCCGGTAAAGTGGAATGCAGCTGCAGCTGCTCAGGCGAGCGGAATGGAATACCGAAGCTGGAGTAGGCCAAGGGCGGTCCGTGACGCGGTCACAGCTTCTAACAGTTTAACTGTCGTGGACACCTTGATGTTCAAGATCCCATGAATCCTTGTGACACAGTGATTGTCCTGGCACCAATCTTGAGAGCGGAGTTGTCCACAAATAACGCAAAAAAGGGGCTAAGGACGGAACCGATGGGAGGTGCATCGGCGTAGAACAGATTGTGTGCACGAGCGCCTCCGCCCCGTGGCTGCTTGGAAACTTTCTCGACCTGGTGGTGTTCACCATGCGCCTCCCCTTTTTTTAATCTCCGCGTGCCTGCCTCAATGAAGTCCTGGAAGGTTTTTCTGGTATGATGCCCTCTTGCTCCTTTCGCGTCTTGAATTTTCCTGATCTGTATGTGTTGTGGCTTGTGTGCTCTTCAGTTCTGACGGCCCAAGGTATTTTCGCAAATCACGCATCCAGGGTGGCTGTCTTTCCTAGTAGGCTTAGCTGCCTTCGGCGTCGCGACATCTTTCAACATTCATACTTATTCGGAAAATGAACTTGCAGGCCATCGCGCTATCCGTGTGTTTTTTCCGACGTAGGAAAGTCAATTCAATCTTCTTTTCCACAATATTTTTGACACATGTTCAACACAAGATCTGCAGGTGCTGGAGCGGTGCCCCTACCCACTTGTTCTTCATCCACATTCCCGCTCACGAAAACACCCAGATCTAAATCCTTCACAACGCCAATGGCGGAAATATTCAGAGGTTTCGAAATACGCAAAAAACTAAAAAGTACCGTAGGCCTACCAATAAATAACACAGGGTGAAAGTTTACCCTTTATTAAGCTTTCGCAGGCTAATTCAGCAGGTTTCATAGGATTGTGCGAAAAATTGTGTTTTTAATATCGTGGTCACTCGGTTTGAGTCCCTACGACAAGTTTAGTCGCTGCGGTCTACCCTTCGTTTCTTTGCATTGTGTATTTAAATGCGCACTCTTGATCTTGAATCAGAAGATATGGTCGGCATCGTTTATTTATAGAAAACTTTATACAAAACACCCAAGGTGTCTGTTTCTTGCGAGTTCATGTCACGCCTTGGTCAAATAAACCAAAAACAAAATGTTTAGTCTCTCACATATTACTGTTTCTTTCAGCGAAAACAATCTCATAATGGACAAATTCGACGGCTTGAGAGCGTGGAAATACGACCAACTTGGAAGGTGGCTTTCCCTTCGTTACCCTAAAATCATTTGGGACCGGACAACACCTGGAACGAGAAAACGGGGCCGAATGTCGGGCCCATGGGTAAAATATTTTGCTTTTATTAGAAAAGTTGTATTTGATGTTGCTAATATTTGTATTGCTAAAATATTGGTATGGCTTGACACGGTTGGGGTTTTCGGGTTTTTTTTCAGGAAGTTCTTATTTACCGACTGTGGAATTCCAGGCGGAGGCAAAAAAATAACGCGGACAAAGCCGCCCAGAAATTTCAACGACAGAAAGGCAATGAGGATGATGCAGAAGTATCGGACCAACTCCTCACGGTAGGCAGCGGCTGCTTTTCAAACCACGCGGCGTGATCACTCCATTATACATATTTATATATATTTATTCATTTATTTCTATTACTTGCAATAAGTTGGAAAGCATTGTAGCTGGGCACAACAAATATAATGCATTGATTTGCCACCTATAACCACCAGTAAGAAAGGAAGGAATCGAGTACATGAAAGAAATATTCGTCCTTTGATGATGATGAGACACAACACACTTTTTTTTGCATAAAACCTGACAAAGAATGGCAGCGTTAGGGCTACGGGACACGCTAGTAAACATGCACAAGGCACCACGTAGGTGTGTTGACTCTCTTGTCCCGTTCTCCTAGGGCTTAAATTAGTTGTGTTCTAGCAACAGTCCCTAACCAACAACCTCGTGCATAAAACCACCGGCAGGAATTCTAGAATGGTGCGATTTTCAAGACAACATATTAAAAAAACAGAAAAAGCGTGGTTAGCGGGATTGCTTGTACATGCTTCACAATTGAACAACAGCGCTTAAACGGGACAAGAGATTGATAGGACGGAGCTTTCTGTCCCGTCAATCTATTGTCCCGTTTAAGGGCTGTTGTTAAATTGTGAAAAAAACAGACTTGACACTACATCAGGAAAAAACATTCCGAAACAGTTAAGAAGAGAAAAACGCACACATTTAGTCAGTGAACGCTGTATTAGTATTTCCAGATAAATAGATAAAACTAAGGTAAAACATATGCCCATTGTGCGTGGTTCCTAGATGAAAAATTGGCCACGTATCTGCTCCTTTCGTTGCAAATGTCACCAAAAGACGATAGTCTTTATCGACTTTTGCCAACTAAATGTCTCCCTTCGCTTTCCCGCTCACCTCTCTTGTTGTTCCTGTTGCTTTTCGCTCCTCCCAAGGTAAAGACGGCAAAGGTTTGCTTAAATCGTTTTAAATTTTCCGCGTTCCACTGCTCCAAACCGGGTGTCTCGATGCCAACGCTGCCGTACGCCGAAGACGCGTGTGAATCGAGGCGGCCTACTTCAACGTTTATAGAACCGTGTTTCCCTAGTCCACATGCGTTCCAAGCAGAACGATGAACATATCTAGTGGAACCTTTCGTAACTCTTGCCACTTGATTTCTTCAAATGCCGCCAGAAGCTATATGGCGCGGGCGACAGCAGGCGACGGCGGAGTGATATTTTTTCTTCAGTTGATGAAGTATTTATTCTTGCCAAAATCAAGCATGTACAATTTTTTATAAAGGAACGCTGCAAATATCACTTCTGTATTAATTTGTTCTCTTATATATGCGTAATGTCTTGTTGTTCTTCAACAATATTGACAAGTATGAACATTACACCGGACTTAGACGGGCACATTTAGCTGTGACTATATAAGACTATAGCGCAGGCATTATTTTACTTTGGCCGGGTGGCTGAATCGAGTCACAGACAGACAGACAGACAGACAGACAGACAGACAAACATACAGACAGACCAAAATTTCTGGGTTTAAGTAGCCCAAGAAAGTTTATCGTCTTTAAAAAAAAGAACTCCTTTTTAAGGCGCGCACAGCAGCAGGCAGTACCACGCGTATAAGGGTCACATCAGCCCGCAGCGTCACTTCACAGGAAACAGTTTAATGTTTGGTTTAACTTTGCGCATCTAATATATTCATGAAATCAGTTGATGAACTGATTCGAGGGATGACAGGACCGAACTGATTTCACTCGTGTATCTGAAGTGGGAACAAAGAATACTTAAGTGTGCGAATATTACATAAATATTCTGTTAAACTACGATTGTGTTGGTGTCGCACTCGGCGGTACCATAAAAATGAGACATACTTGGTTGCATTGATTTTACAGCACAGCTGTTTAGGCCGACACAAATACGTCCGGCGCAGACGGAAAACAGCCGAAGCCTCAAGAAAAATAATGTGGTTACGCAGGTCCAGGGCATCCAACTCTCGACCTTCAGAGCGTAAAATCGCTAACCTAAGCACTCGGCCACCACGAAGGCCCGAGGGGTACGGGTTTGCAGCATTGGGGAAGAAAAATTAAAGCCGTTCCACTCAACGTAAAAGCTGTCGGAAGTGTGGAGATGTGATGCGCCATAACGGGTTGTAGCGCAGTTACGGCGCATCACATAACGGCGCATCGCCGTTGTGTGCTCACCGCTACCACGCATCCCGCTCTTCGCCGCTCTGTCTCACTCCCCTCTTGACGAACAAAACGCAGGCTTGTCCAGTGCAAGTCAAATTGGCCGCCTTCGCAGTGTTCGCGTGCCCCCTCACGAAACTGTGCCATCGGAAGGTCCGTGCTTTCCGTGCTTGCTTTTCCTCCCGATCGTGCCGGCGCCGCAGTCGCCTTACTGCGGGCTCTGGAACGCGCCATTTGTTCATGCACTGTCACAGTTTTCCGCTTACTATCGTGAGGGCCAACCCAACGAGCGTCACTAACTAAATAAAGCGGGCCACCTGGTAGCTTATTATGTTTTGACTTAAATGTACCTGCGCTTTGCGCTAAACAACAGAGAGATGCTTGACAAGCGCCAGCGACTCACGAGTTTCGAGTTTCGAATGGTTATGATTATATGAACCGCTTGGTTTTGGAAGCCTGTGTGGGACGTCGCTACGGCGGTACGTCATGGGGCCCTGCTTGGGTCCAGGGAGCGAGCTACAACTACAAGGCGAGCACCTTAATTGCTCTGCCCTTGACAGCGACATGTGCAGACACCTGAAAAGGGCAGTGGGGATGCGCGCTAACCTCGGACCGGCAGGACCTGCAGATCACGAGGCCCACCTGAGCAGCGACAGCAGGCGGCTACCGTGACTCAGGCGGCCGCCAATCTGCTCTAAATGTGTTAAAGAAACGTTCATTGCTCCTCCTACTTCCGCGGCCGGAGTCGATCCTCGGTCCCTCGCGTTATGAAACCGGCGTGCATCCAATTGCGCTACCATCGCCTTCCGATCGCGCAGCATTTCATTTGAGTTCGTAGCCTGGTCGTTGGCATTGGTCTGGGCCGCGGGTTCGAGTGCGCGCTAACGCGGTCCACTTTAATTAACAGAGATGTGAAAGCCCGCGGACGAAGCGATCCGGGCCTGGCAGTCATGGAGAAGGATCTGCGGCGTGTTCAAAAATAAAGGTCAGGTGGTGACATATACAGCGGAGGCTTCCCGCCTTACTAAACAAGTTGAAAGCAAGCGTAGGTCGGCTCGACGGTACATTGAGCGAATGATTGTCAAAGTGAGGCTCGGGGACAGGAAAAGAGCTCCCTTCAATACAGTCATTTTCTCTCTCTCTCTCTCAATCGGAGAACAAACTAGAGCAAAACATATCATACTTCAAGTAAAAAAAAATTGATTTGGGATGGCCATGTAGTTAAGTGAAACTACAATCGGTGGACTACCAGGGCGACAGATTGGGTAGCGAAAGACAGGTCTAGAAAAACAGGAAGGCCAATTAGTCGATGTATGGAGGAAATAGGGAAATTCGCAGGCAAAGAATGAACCCGAGCGGTGCGGGACAGGAGTGGTTGTAGGCCCATGGGGATTCCTTTGTCCTGTAGTAGGCCTAGCAGGCTGCTGCTGCTGCTGCTGCTGATGCAACAGCCGGGTCTCCGATGAAGGGACAGGGGGCGCCAGCTTTGCTGTTTCTTTAGCCTTGCACCGCTAGTGCCAGCTGCGCCATCGTTTTAGGGTTATAAAGCAACTGAAAAAGCATTTAGGGCGCGCCGACCCTGCCATATGTAGGACAGAGGCGGATGGTAGGTTTGTGGTTGAATTAGTGCGCCTTTACTTATTGTGAATGAATGAAATGTCTTTTCGCTGGACGTTTTCTAAATTCATTAGATGAGTTTTAGTATATGGGCACCATAGGTTGCGGGGATATTCGAAAATTGGTCGAACAAACGAGTGTATGGCACTAGTTTGATAGGTGGAGGTGACAGGCGTAGGCATCTTTTCAGAATAAAAATAGTTTGCGAATGGCAGTTGCAGTGATGTTTGAGATGCGCGGGTCCCACCTGAGGAAAGATGTAATGGGTATTCCTAAGTGCTTGAGTTATATTACCCAGAGGAGTGCCGTTATTGTTGTACGAAAAACACAGATAATTCCTTCGTCTGGTTAGGCATTGATACGGACATTGTAATGTTGGACATTTGCCACTCGGCTATTCGGTTATGGGTTTGTTACGTTTTAGGTGGTCATGGCTACTGGTAATGTTTATCTCAGAAAAAAAAATTCGGCAAAAACTTGCCTTTTTACGTCTTTATTTCTGCATTGAACAGGGTGCAAACCTTGCGACAGAAATGTGGGATTTATGGTGAAGGGGGAGGGGGCCGCTGTCCACGTCTTCATGGTGGGGTGGTCCCGAGGTCGGCTCTGCAAAGAAACGGCCTGCTCCTCTATCGTCCCTAAAAAAATTGAAGAAAAGCCCGCCAGAGCTTGAGTGCGTCCGATGGTCCAATGTGGGATGGTGGATCGATCCACTCTTGCAGGGTGCCATGTCGGCGTCCGCCGAGAGACTGAAGTGCAGTCTCCCGAACCACGGTAGGCAGGAGGTCGATGCCACAGAAGATGTTCACACGCACCTCTTCCGGGGCAGTACGTGCACTGTGGGGTCACGTATAAGCGCGAGTTGATGAGGCGTAGCCCCGCTATTGCAGTCGATGTCTGAGGTCTCAGACACTGTTATTAATGCAGATGGGGAATACTACTCGTGCTAGAGCCGAACCCTGGGGAGCCACGGTTGATACAGGTAGTGTTTTGGATGGCCCGTTCTCGAATGAGACAAAATGTGATCGGTGAGTGAGATTAGTTAGTGAGTGAGGTAATGCATACCAAAATATTTCCAGCACTGTTTGCCCAGTAGTTTGTTTTGACATAGACGTTGAAATGCTCTCATTAGGTGTTGTAGGATTATGTCAGTTTGCCCGCAGCCGTTCATGGTCACAGCAAGGTCATGGACTACTGTCAGTAGAGTGTTCGTAGACCGGCCACCGCAAAATCTACGTTGGCTGTGAGAAAAGAAATTATTCGCTTGAAAAATAGAAGCAAGTGCTCTTAAATAATATTTTCGAGTAGGTTACTTGATGTGCACGTAAGTCAATTACGCCTGAAATTGCCATGTTCAGCTGCGTCTCCCTATCTATGAATTGGGCCAGTTTTGCGATTTTTCCATTAGTCCGGAATCTTGGCTGTCGAAAGCGACACGCCATAAATTAATTAAAAATACCGCCTGCCCCACTACGCGTATTTAAAAACAAATTATTTGGAATTTTGTCCGGGAACTTCAATTTTTTTGTTGAAGTTTAGTAGAAGGTTTAATTCCATGTGAAATGTTTTGAGGATCAATGCGGAAGGCATCGGTGGGTGGGACGGGAGGAGCAACGTCGTGCTCTGTAAATGTAGAGGGAAATATTTCGTTGTATTGACTGGCCCTGGTAATTTGTTCTTCTGATGATAAAGCTGAGAACGGTGCGTAAGTTCTGCTAAAATGCCTCCAAAACTAATTCGGGCTGCCTGTGATGAAAAAACGAAGGGTTGTATTAAAGTAAAAGTATTTGGCGTTTTTACTTTTTTGCTCAAATTTTGTTAACGCTTGTGACAATTTAAGTGGCGCCGTCTTTGTTCCAGATCTTGACTCAGCGTCGTTCGCTTAATCAGACATTGAGCTTGTATCCCCTTTTGTGATCTACGGTAAACCGTCTACCCTCTTTTATGTTTTGCCGTTATGAAGTTAGCGATGAAATATGATATGATGCTCGTGATTTAACGCCACAAAGAGTCCCCATCGGTGGTAGGATTGGAAGCCATTTGGGAAAAATTCTGGTACATATGCGCAACTGCAGAAGAGATACTGCTGCCGAGTACGTTCTTGAAATAAAGTGCGGTGGTCACAGTGGGCCCGATTCTAGTTTTACAATTACGTGGGAGGCGGCAATTTAAAAAGGCATGGTCCGATATGCCTTCTGAATATCGACTGTCTGCTGAGTGGAATGAAAATGGTGACCAAGTAATTAATCAAAGAGGTTACTGGTTCGCACTTGTGGCGTGTCGGGTGCAATGCGATCTGGTGAAGAATGAAGCTAAACTTAACATCTACAAATGCGCTAGAGGCTTGCAAATGGTGATTTATGGTACCTCAGCCTATATGAGGTAGATGAAAATCACCCAGAAGATGCGCGTGTATCAGCATGAATTCCTAAGTAGCAACCATATATCGTGATCATGATGGCTGCTGGCTGCTGTAAAGGCATCCATCTAAGATAAGACAGCCATCCCGATAGTGTTAGAAAAAAGGCCTCTGCTTCTTCACAAATGGGGAGAA
This sequence comes from Haemaphysalis longicornis, assembly GCF_048455015.1. Taxonomy (NCBI): domain Eukaryota; kingdom Metazoa; phylum Arthropoda; class Arachnida; order Ixodida; family Ixodidae; genus Haemaphysalis; species Haemaphysalis longicornis. The sequence continues at coordinate 12,457,600 of NW_027526225.1, read as the reverse complement.
CTACAAACGAAATACATTTCTAATCAAATGGTGACACTTTTCCAGTGGGATGGATGATCTTTCCTGATGACAGAATTATTTGGGGGAATAATTTCATCCCTAGAAATATCTGCTGACAACCACGTTTTGGAAATAGCCGCTGCGTGTGGTTCCTAATCAAGCAGGTTATTTTCTTTCTATTTTTCTTTGTTTATTTAGTACACTTGGAGCATCCACACTGATTACGAATAGGTCTTGGACTGTGCACTGCCTCGGATTACAAGTTCAGTTCTTAACTTGTAGTTTTAGGTTCGGAGTACCTTAGAACCGCACAATGTCCGTCTGCGTCCGGGCGCATAGCGTTTACAATCGCAAAAAATCACACAGGCACCGGCAGGATTCGAACCCCTGTCTGGTAGACCAGACGGAGTTAGCGTCAGTCGTCTTACAAATTGGGCTACGACCGTTTGTTATATTGACGTCTGGGCACAACAAAACAAGCACCACACAATCAGCCCAGAGGGCTCAGAAAGGAAAGGAACATACATAAAAACCACCTCGCTTTTAGCTGGTGGTTATGTCTTTGTGAACTTTTAAGACAGCTACTTCGTTCATAGCAGTGATCACAGCATCTTCGTACGTCAGTTTAACAAAAACTTCGCTCAGTTTACAAACGTGCTTTACAATGTGGTTGCCCACCGATTTTGCAATAACCACTGAATTTCTCACATCCATTCTGCCTCTCCAACGGCTATGTAAACCCCCCCCCCCCCAAAAAAAAAAATCCTATGGTAAAACATCAGGTTTCACATCAATGAAGCGGATTCCGCGTGCCGTGAGTGGAAAGTCTTTTTTTTACGGTACGTTGCAAGACACCCCAAAAAATGGCGTCCCAACAGTCAGTGAATAAATTTTCAACGTTTTCTGTTTTTTTGCACAATTAACATTCGGCACCCCACGACAAAAAATTAACCTTTCTCTAAGATCCATATTTTAACGCGGAGTGTATTAGTATGCAGTTTAAAAAAGAACGTTTTACAGCACCATGCACTGGCATTTAATTTACTCTCCGTAGTACATCATGTCCGGCGCCAACTTCATACAATGATCTATACATCGGCTCAGGGAACAGACAATCGGTAAGGTCACAGGGCCGTTTTTTTATGGTTCGCAGTTGACAAAAATTCGATTGACCAGCGCGTAATTAAAAAACGACAAGAGAAAACAACTCGCAAAAAGAGGCTAACCGAGTAAGAGGTCAAATTTGCTGACGACACTACTAAGTTGGGTAAAGCACTTGCGCCCGTATGCTGCATGAAAGTGCGGATGAACGGGTCCTCCTGATCCGTTAAGAACAAGAAAAGGGAAACAAGTTGTCTTACAAATAGATGTGGGAGTGACCGGCCTCCCCCTTGAACTTTTAGGGGCGAAGCTCCTTTTGCTCGGACCCTGTCCCGGCCGTACACGGCACATTGTACACGGCACATTGATCCTAGGGATTGGCCAACCAAAGATTGCCGAAGAGGTCATAACGTTCAACGCGTTCGTTGCTACCCAACAAGGAGGAGAGGAAGAAGAAGAGGTTGTCGTTCGTCGCCTGCGAGCTCAAGACACGTACCGGGGGTACGCGACACAAGACGCTCTGCAGAAGGCGATGGCCAATGTGGCTAAAATGTCACACACCGAATTCACCAACTTTTTATAATCACCACAAACATCGATGTCGTCGATGGGCTTGTCGACGGAGCGGTGGAAAGCTTGACGTGTCGAGTCTTTATATGACGTGCGGGCGAATGTTTCGCGGTTTTACCGATAAGCATTTTAGCTTCGCCCCTCTCATCATCATTTACTTCGTAAAGATGGCGGGATTTTTTCCTAGACAAGTTGCTCCTACTCGTCCTCTCATAAGTTGATTGCCAGACAAATACCGCAAATATGCGGTGAAACGTTTGAACATTTATTCGAGCGCACGAGAGGGGCTGCATGCTATACCAATGTTTTGAGGCCAGGAGGACATTACAAATTGTTGCGCGCGCAAAGATAGAAAGCCTGCGGCCCTCCCACTTTGCCGTTTGCGCGCGCATTGTCTGAGCTCTTTCAGCCAGAAGACGTTACTATCTCGATAATTCGCTAAGGGTACTCCGAGATAAGTTACCGGTTCCGTTGACCATGAGATGCTGTTATGGATACGCGGGGTTTCGATCCATTCGCAGTGCCAAACCAAACACACTTTTAAGGTTGACTGCGCTACACGTCATATCGCAATATTCTTGCGTAGTGCTCATTGCATTACTAACAGTCACTTGGTTATTACAAAAAAGGGCAACATCATCGGTGTAAGCCATTACTTTAACCTCGCAGGATTCAAGCAAAAACCTTGCACGAGAGGAATTTTGAAGATTTTTGCCCACAAAGGTTAAAGGTAAAGCGTAAACAGGAGTGACGACAGGGCACAGCCGTGACGCACGGAGGCATGCTCACGGACACGGGAGTTCAGGTTCCCGTTAATAATGAATTTAGTCGTGCACTGCTGGTACACCATTTTCACCGCGTCTAGAATTGTTTTGCCTATTCCTACATGTTCCAGTATTTTGAAAAGGACGTCACGAAACACCTTGTCGAACGCCTTTTCAAAGTCGACCTGCAACTTGGCAACCTTTCTGAAATCCACATCACATGTTTCTATGATACTGAGTGCTAAATGGATGTTAGTAAAGATTCTCGTTCCCCTAATGCCGCATGTTTGATGCGGGCCTACACGATTATTGATGACAGCTTGCAACCTCTTAGCTAAAACCTTCATGAATATCTTCTAGTCAGTGTTAGTTAAGGTAATTGGCCCGTACCCCTTGACTCTAGCAAGCAGTTCTGTGTCGTCGCTCTTGGGTATGAAGATCGTGTGCGCTTTCGAGAAAGTAGGGCGAAGGGCCCTTCTTTGGAAAGATACTCTGAAAACATTGTGCAATTCCGGTGCCAAGACAGGATTACACATTTTATAAATGGTCGAACCCAGCCCGTGGGGTACTGGAGATTTGCAATTATTTAAGCTATCTATTTCTTCTTCAACTTCATTTAGGCTTAAGTGGCATTCCAATTGTTCTGTTAAGTCCTCATCGAGACAGGGTAACAAATCTATAGGACCGTTCGAATCCCTCCTTCGGAGGACTATAGGCAACTAGGTTCTCATATAGCTGTACAAAAGCCTTTTCAATATCAGACTGTTTTTGCATTTCAACGACAATATAGATAACTGAAAAAATTTCTTTCTTTTTAGCATGGCGCTTTTCATTAGCCCATGACCGCTTCGTGGGCGCCTCCCCGGCTAACAGCCTTTCTGCACGGCCCCTTATTGCAGCGCCTTTATACTTTTACTTGATACTTTATACTTGATATACTTGATACTTGATTCTTGATACTTTACTTTACTTTATACTTGATAGGTCATCCTGGCTACAAACACAATTGAAGTCTCCCATGAAAAAATTTGGCCGGTCACATTCCGGCATCTTAAGGACGTTTAAAAAAGTACGCCTCTTCTTAGGCACGGTAGGCGCGTGAACGCAAACAGCCCTGTACGGCTGCTCCCCATGAACGAAAATCGCAGCAAACAAAACGCCCCCCCCCAACCATGATGTCCCACATTATACGACACATGTTGGTTCTTTTTTCACAAATATAAGACAACCGTCAGCTGTTCCAACCGCATGACCTACGGATACGTGATACCTTCCAAGAAATGGTTGCACCATCGTGTTTGTATGTTCCTCTCCCGCAATCTTTGTCTCTTGGACTGGCAGAACGTTAATTTGCCTTTGCTTCAGTAACTTTCTCTGCTGCATTTGTCGCATCTTCGAGTCTAACCCTCTGACCTTAAGAGTTGCTACATAGAGGAGCGTAGAAACGAACATTGCTCAGTGAAAAAAGGTTCACCCTCCCGCCACCGCGCTTACATTCGCGAAGCCCTTATTTTCGCTAGGTACGAGACGCTGACAGAGACCGATTTTGCCGTGTCAAAAACGCCTTTTTTCCTGGCCGCTTTCGCCCGTTCCCGCTCCAGCTGCGTCAGTCGCTGCTCATCGCTCGGGCCAGTTTCTCGTTTACGTTTAGGCAGCGCGGTTTCCAAGTTTTTAGATGGGTTCTCAGTTTCGTCGGCAGTTCGGTAGCCGTCACGTTTCTGTGTCAGCGTTGAGTTCACCGAGTGCTGGCTTCCGGTGTCGTCATCTTTTTTCTCATCTGATTGGTCCTTGGCAGTGGTCTCATCCTCGTCCCGAGCAGGGGCGCTCGTCGTGGAAGTGTCGTCGTCATTAGTTTTCAAAGCTGCTCCGGGTTCCTTAGTAGCGCTGCCGTTTCCGTCTTCCGCATTTTTGGGGGGCAGATCCATGGTGTTCGAGACGCCATTACGCTGAGCTTGGTGAAATACAGTCACCGCTGCCGTAGACACTGCTGCTGCCTCCGCCTCTTCTTCGTCCATGAGGTGAGGGCTGACGTCAGGTTCGCCGGCCCTCCCGGTGACATTTGCATAGGTCGGCACACTATCGTGCCCGAAGTGCCCAAAGGCCTTGCACTTGAAATATCTCGGGGTTCGACAGTCTCCACGAATGTGCCCTCTCCGGTGACACCACACGCATTGTGGCGCCCGTCCAGGCACGACGACCAAAACTGAACCCCAGTAAAACTTTCGTGACGGGGCGAGGCCGTCACGCAAAGTCATGAGAGCGATTCGCGTCGTCGACTCTGCAGCCTCGAAACCTGGCGCCCCCCAAGAGTCCTGTCGTACATCTTTCACGTCAACGAAGTCCTGAAACATCCTGCGTATGTCCGAGTCTGCGACGTGAAAGGGCACCCAATGTAACTTGACGATTACAACTTGCCTAATTGGGTCAATAACGGCACAAAAACGTCCCTTCCCTTGACTTGCAGTCCGGTGGTGTCCAGAAGCTGTTGCCGCGCCTCGGGTGTCCGACGTTTGAAAAGCCATATGTGGCCTATTTGATACGGGCCGATACCGGCGATATCCTGAAGCACGCCCAACTGAAAGAACGGGGTGCGGAAATCGTCTATCCGATAAGGTCTTCCCCCGAGGCAATTCTTCATTGAGTCCCCCGAAGGAATAGTTCGAAGTAGTATCTTGTAGCCCGAGGGCACCCTGGTCACCCGGGCACCGTGGCCGAACGTAGCCGCTGAAGCGCCTGGCTCGGAGCCAGCCATCGCGCAACCGCTCTGCTCGGAAGCCGGAAGTGGGCTACGACCGTGAGTTAGTACCCGAAAGTCAAATGACTTATTCCCTCGCCTGTAACGGTGCAGAGTATTTTAGGACCTCCCAATGTCCGCCCGCGTCCATCCGTGCGCACACCGCCATCAAGCGAAAATCAAGCAAAAATCGATTTTAGCCGTGAGTTGCACTTTCATTTTGGAGAATAATCGAGGTCTGAGCACGAGGTCGCGGGTTCGATTCCCGGCCGCGGCGGCCGCTTTTCTGATGGAGGCGAAAAGCAAAAACGCCCGTGTGTACGAGATTTTGGCGCACGATAAAGATCCCCAGGTGGTCAAAATTAATCCGGAGCCCTCCACTACGGCGTGCCTCATCGCCTGCGTTGCGTCGGCGCGTTAAACCCCACGATCGATCAATCAATAATCGAGGTGGACCTTACGGCTCCAATTGAATGACGGTCGGGGCACAACTTGGATGTCATTTCGTGTCCCCATACTCCGCACCCTCGCCATCATCTACGGAGTGCAGACGCTGCCCTTTTTCCTGTTACTGGACTGTGGCCGTTTCCAAATGGTACTTTGTGGTTCTTTACATCACTTGAAATATATGCACGCTTATTAAGGTATGCCTCGTCGAAAGCAAGTCGTACTTTCTTCTGGTATTCAAAGTTGGTGTGTGCGTTGGCCCAAAATGTGTTCTAATATCGCGAACTTTCTTAGAAAAATGTTCACCTATGGTCACGCCAGTGTCTTTGAGTTTTTTCGTCTTCCTAGTGTGCTATTTTTGCCTCTACTCTAGTAATTTAATGACCGGCCTGGGTTTGTTCGAGATTTAGTTTTCCAATCCAATGTACGCGTTCTATTTCAACCTGGTTCATGTCATGTCCTTGATTACGTTTTTTCTAATGGTCATCTCTAGCATCTCACTCCTTTCGTCTTGGTCGTCGTTCAACCCATGTACGATCTCGTTTCTGTGTCTACTGCGATTTGCAAGATAGGGGATTTTACTTTTTGATAGCATTTGTATGTGTTTTGTAACATCTTAAAAAGAATCAGCCTTCCTCTCAAGTGCAGTTAGAGAACCTAATTTTTTTATTACGGGTAAACGTTACAGCGTAATGCCCTTAATGTCCTAGGCCGATCATAAGCTGTTTTGCCATTTATTCCAAATAAGGACCCGGATTTTATTCTGTCACCACTCAGCAACAACAAATGTTTGCGAAGTCTTATGGTTTAAAACAACAAACATGGCCATGGGCATGGCAGCACTACCAGAAAGAGATCACTGGAACGAAAGCATTTCTCGTGTTTTTATCTTATCGGACCGGCATGGTATAACGGAACGAATTTAGAACGACCGCATGTGGCAATGTCGACGATCCCACTGAAGACGCCGAGGCAAGAATAGCCTTTTGTACCCTCAGTGACTGGAGGTGCCGAGGGCCACTCACGTGCTGTAAAGCTCGTAGTTGTCGTGGATGCATGGTGATTCAGATTCCATACCAGGATCACACGTGGCAGCCGCTGATGCATTCTTCGTCTGTCCTGCCCAGTAGGTACTTGGTGAAGCCATTCATGTCGCCGCGACGCAGCGATCCCCGGATGAGCTGCAGCGTGAAAGGAACGGATTGATTCCGAGCCGCATGTCGTAGTGCTGATGTGCCCAGAAAAACATGCCCATTGCCGACGTTCACTGTAAGATTATACTTACAGGAAACGCTGTAAGGATGCTTCTGTGGCCATGTGATCGGCTCCGCTCTCTGTCCGCACTTCCACAGTGCCGCCAAATTAAGGGCTAAAATATGTCTCCCGCAACCCAACTGTAGCTCGTATTTAAATTCAATTCAATTCAATTCAATTTAATTAAGTTTTGTACTCACACAAGCACCGGCTACCGGAAGGAAACGTTCATCAGAGCTTGACTAGCCCCCGGGCCTTACATAGTTCGAGAGCGGGAGCATAAATGCATGAAATCAGCGATTGCACAAAATTGATACGAAGATTTTTGGCCAAAAATTATTGCGAAGTTGACTAATGATGCGAAAAAATTGCATAGAATAATATATCTCCGTAAACACGTTTGAGAGGCACGGGAATAAATAAACAATCAAACAAATAAACAAACAAACAAAAAACTAAACAGAAGAAACATGAGAACCGCACAACATTACCAGGAGTACAAAATTCATTGACAGCAATATACACCAGTTTTTAGCATTATTGCATAAAAAACAGAGGTGACGAATGGGGAGCTTCAGGAACAAGTAATGAAAATAATTCACGCTTGGTACATTGCGATATGTTTAGACCAGCATATCATAAACCGACCAGTATGGTGGGAAGGCGGTACCGTAGCATCTGCGTTACGGAGTCGGTGCGTGGCGTAAGTAACGCGTACTGTTATTTGCATCGCAACGGGTAAGCTTTTACATTATTAGCGAGTTCTGCCGCTCCCGATAGGGTGTAGCACATCGGCAACCCTACATTTATACTTATTACCGAAGTGGTGTTATCGTGCAAGCCCATTACCGCATGTCTCATGGCGGTTTCACTGTTGCAACCCCCTTTGGGTAGGCACACAGCGCCGGTACGAAAGGGACTTGAAACAAGCCAAGGACTTGGAGCGACACGCGTTCTGCCTGCTTTCCAGGGCTATTGCATCGCGGCCTAGTGTGCTCTCTCCCGGCTTCGATGCCCCATTAAACCATCCCGGTTAATTTTCCCCGTGACAATATTGAATATGCTGGTTACTTTAGCCTCATCAGAAAGAAGTCCTGTGGGGTGGTCTCTCGGAAGAATAAAAACAGTGCCATGTGCTGTTTGTTGCAGGAAAGTGTTTGTAGCTGTACCCCCAAACGCGTGTACTGTAATTTCGGTGGGGCATGAACAGCGCTTTGAATAAAGAAAGCTTGACGCCTGAGTAAGCCATCAACCCCAGAAACGTTCAGACAGAGGTGGTTAACAAGGTTATCCCGCAATAGTTCTACTGAAACCCACGCACCTATGGGTTTTCAAGGGTCACATTATCTCAGTCATGTTGGCATCTAAATACCTAAAGGCTGCCCTTTCGGATGGAAAAAACAGTTTTGGATTTAGATACATGGATTTCCAACGAATTGATTTTCCCCCAAGTAGATAACGATTAGAGCAGCGCGTCAGCATTGCGTATACCTGCATCGTGATCTTTACCACGAAAAACATATACCCGTATCATCAAAATGCATGTGAAAAAAGTATCTGAATTCTGGTCCAGAATATCCTTAATATAAAAGGCAAAAAAGACAGGGCTCAATATGCTACCTTGTGACACACCTGGAGACATCGCAATCATATTGGTAGGGCAGCCATTATTGCGGACATTCTGGTAGCGGTAAGGGAGGTAGGAACGTATAAATTCTTGCCCTCTAATTCCGTATTGCTGCAGTTTCTCATGAAGAATACTATGGTTTATGCCCTCAAAAGCTTCTGGGAAATCGGCAAAAAGAGGAATATATCTTATAATTTTATCTTCACTACTGTGAATAATAAATTCTTTTTGTTAGCGAAGCGCAGTTTCTGTGAGAATGTATATTTTTTTCAAAACTGGTGAGGATACAATGGCGCTGAAAAAACCCGATAAACAGGAATGTATTAACTTCTCAAGGCAATCCACACCCAATCAAGTTCACCATATCAGTCCTGACACCGTTTTAAACACTGCAGTAAATAAGGCAATTTTCATCTCTCCCGGAAACACTCTAAGTGCAAGGCACAATATAATATGTGGACTAGTGGTACCGAAATAACATCACTAATATATTTGACAAGCGATACCTGCCAAACATTTACGCCACAACCAGTACAAGGTTTCAGGTTACGAAAAATGGGAATAGTTCCTTTAACTGAGACCGGCGAGAACAATGCAGAGGAACTGTTGCTTCAACCAATTTGCGGAACATTTGTACATGGTCAGTGAGGGTGTTACCCACAAGAGAAAAGTTCCAAACGCCTTTCCATGCTGTGAAGCACAGATTTCACTCTCATTTACGACAAACGTATCTGGTATTTGCTTACTTGTGCTTGGGCTAATCACCCTTGAGATGTGTTTTGCGGCAAGAAGAATATTTCCTCAAACCATGCATTACGTTTGTTTATGCATGCGTTTTGTTTTACCGCCCTGCTGCACCTGCCTGTGTTATCTGTGGCCAAGTGTAGCACGTGTACCATTATTTGTTTTTTATGCCACACCTGCAATCTCCTTTCACAGAGAGATTGTTTAAAATTAACGTCACCACATAGAATAATTTCCTTTTATCTACAGTGTTCTGGGCGTAATTCGACGGTGAGAGAAACACTCACGGCGAAAGATGAATGCCCGGAAAGCAGACACCGCGGTATTCTATTCGCCGGCACCAGTCTCCGCACGCCACTTTCTTGACTGCTGCTTCGCCGGCTGTGTATTCTTTGAGTTTTTGGGGGAGCAGAAGTTCGCCCCAATAAACGTGCTATTCTTTTGAGACAACTCCGTCATCTTTGGCTACGTGACATATGGTGAGATTGCCGGTTGCGCACCGTCTATGCTCCCTACACCCTCCGGAAGCCGACAAGCCAGCCCAGGTCGAGCAAGCCCTCGTCTGCAAGGTTTACCGGTCGAGTGTGGTCTCCTACCAAACAAAACCACGAGTAAGAACACCGAAACCGACAACGAGGTCCATTAAGCCACTCCCCCTTGTCCTGCACCAGGCCAGGGAAGCACCATCGTTCCGCGGGTCTCATGGTGAACACCCTCAGGACTGGTTGGAGAATCTGGAGCAAGCCCGGATCTTTACAGGTGGGATGACAAAGGAACTTTTCAACATGAGTTCCTTTAATTAGATGATGCAGTTCAAATTTGGTTAGAGAATCACGAAAGCTCCCTAACCGACTGGGCTCTCTTCAAAAGCAATTTTCTTAAAACATTAGCAAAGTTTGTGCCGGAGGAACGAGCAGCACTTTTGTTAACACGCACGCAACACCCTACCGAAAGGTTCGTGACCTTTTGTTAAGGATTTGTAGATGCGAAGCATCTCATGCTCGGGGCTGTGTCCCTCCCTCCCTCGGTGTCGTTGCTATTGTTTGCCGTCCGCACTCTGCTGCGCATGGGCGTCTCTTCAGCCCCGTCGGCGTTTGGGCTGACGTCAGCGCAGTCCACTATAAAAAGAACGAGTTAGGCGGCACCCAGTTTCGACCCCACGATTCTCTGGCCGCAGCGGGAGGTACGTGGCGATCTTCCGACTGTGCTACATACCGAGACGGGAGCATGTGCTACGAACGCGTCTTATGTCCTTCACTCATTCAAACTACGTCAAGAAGCTGCTGATACAACGAATGCACGCGAAGCTGAACGTCAACGGAAACGACGAACTGAAAACTAATGGGAACTTCATTCGACCCCATGGCTGCTTCAAATAGTACTCAGGGTTCCCCTACAGGAAGATGTTGTATTTTTCCCCATGCGGAGCCTGACATTAAGGTTTTCAAATTAGGGCTTTACTCTTCGCATCAGAAAGAAACCTTAGTTTCTGATGCGAAGAGCACAGCTAGAACTATTTGCTTGTTTTTTCGTAACACTCTCTTAACGGTGGCCGAATTCGTGTCTGAGACGGCTGCGATGGAGAAGGCGCTTCAAGGTGCAACAAGGCATTGCGACCTCCGTGTCAATGCCCTGTTGTAAGATGTGAGCGGATCCGGGGATATTACCTCCGATACACTAAGCAAGGCCAACCGTGCAGTGGTCAGGAAGGAGCTGCGGAAACTATTCCCGACAATGCCACAACCTGAAGTTGGTTCCCTGATGGTCGTCATCCAAGAAGTTCAACATGCTTTGGGAACTACTGCGCCGTCCGAAGCACTCCGCAAGCCACAAGCTATGACTTACTTCACACCTGTTCGTCGATCCCGCCCACCCCTATCTCGTCGTTAAGAGGCCCCGCCGAACCGCCGCCTACTGCCGCCCGCATAAACCCATATTGAGGTAACCAATAAACCCCATATTGAGGTAAACAGACCTATGGCTAACCTCTTCGATTCCCCGTAAGAGGCTCGGTTTGCGCGGGCTCTCCGTCGCCGCAACACACCTCGACAGGGTCAGCGGCCAACTGAAGTCGAAGAATACCTGTCCGACACCCACCTTGGTCAAGCGGGGCTCAACTGTCGGCCGTCACCCTACCCAAACCAGTAGCAAAGCCATCGAAGAAACTCAGACTTTACGCGTGGGAGGTCCCCCGCCCACGTAGGGGATACTAAAAGCAGTCACGTCTGGAGAGGAAGTGCTGTACGGCAAAAAACCGGAAACCTTCCAACGACGCAATGACACAACGTTGAACAAGCCCTCAGCAGCGACATGATCTAACCCCGCCGTGACTCTCGAACACGACGACAGCCACACGGTGCCACGCGTACCTAACATGGCCTAGCCTGTGCTGAGAAGACGATGACAATGATGACGCATTATGCCTGACCCTCAACACGGACAAGCCGAGATGTGCTGCCCCGACGAACCTGCAGCTCAAAGAAGACCGCGTCCGACGTCCAGTTGTCCATCGACAGCTTTGATGTAGTCGCCGTTATAGATACCGGAGCCGACTATTTAGTAATGAGCGTATTATCCGCGTCAAGGCTTAAGAAAGTTACTATGAGGTAGAATGGCCCTTCGTCATTGCCTCTCAAACACGTTACTACCGAAGAACAACGATAACAGCACATGCCCATGTAGTTTCGGAAGTGGTGCACACAAAATTATCAAGTATCGGCCTTGTAAACAGGCCTCAGATACAATAAAGAAAATTTTGCTCAGGCGTACATCCTCCGAGTGCACCACCGCCGAACATAACTCATACTTTGTGCAGCGCTTCCGTTTGTTCATTGTTGATGGTTGTCGCCACAGATGCGGAGCCAGCTGTCAGCGATGCACAGACCTTGTCTCAGCTGCTTTCGGGGAGACAGCGATCAGCAGACGTCCAGCATTTCAGTCTACTGGAAATTAGAAAGAATTTCGCTGATGCATAGCTTCTCCCAGTGCTCCACCACCGAATCGGACAACACGCCAGCGAAAATATTCTGAAAACATTGCTGTTTTAGGTAGACACTACCTTTCTGTACATAGCGGGAGCCCACTATCGTACTATCATTCCTAGTAATTAGGTTAGTTTTGGCTGCCTTAACACACGCTTCAGCTCTCAGGAGAGCATCAGTTACCTCGTGTAGCCATACCCGCAGCAGCGCTATTCCAATAGGTTCTATGTGATGCTGCCTGAAAAGCAAACGAGGCTGGCCTCAGGGTAGACTGCCAGCACTCTGTCGGCGACCCCTTACTCCCCGGCCCTGGCCCGTCGACCACAGGCGCTGCGCACTCGCAGGATGCCTGCTTCCCGCCTAGATACGGGACGATGCCTTTACGGAAAACAACTATTCTACTGAATAGATATCGATAACCACACCGCGTACACTCCTCTCACCGAAGTGAGTACTAGACGAGTGCGGTTCGCGACACTGCTGCAAGGTGGACTCTGAAGTCAACACAACACTTGCTTCTAATATCGATATTTCTTCTCTCATGGCGTATGGATTGAACACGGCAGAATTAAAAGTAGTAACTGCATCTGTGACAAAGTTTGTTCAAGAAGCTCTGAAAGAAGTTGCGTTCGCGCTTATCTCCTGTATTATCTTTGAGACACGACCGGGACTATTATGTCTTTCAGCGTCATTTGCACCGTACGTTGAATACAAGAACAATTTTTTCGCTGCCTTAGTTGCAGTTGACCAAACTTTGAAAACCCCCTCAATTAAAACATCATAACCCTAAGGCGGCAGCATCTGCTTTCGGTAAACATGTGAGCAGAAATGTGAATACAATGTTCACCTCACTAGCCACACTCTCATACTTGTAGTTTCTTACTCATACTTACGTCCTCCGTCAAACTGCAATTTGGAGGTAGGTAAGGTTACCATGTCGCACTCTCTTCTTCCTCTAATTTGGTCATTATACGCGAAATGAGCAATAACTTTGGTATATGAATTATATTCAACGTACAATAAGTCAAATTACAATTAATCATTTGCCGCGGGATGGGGTTTCTACTGGCGGAGGGTAACATTAATTCATTCGCCCTCAAACGGTCGACATGGAGAGACCTCACATGCAGAATAGTGATTTCGTGTTCAACATGATAAAAATGACCATTTTATTTCATCTTCATGGCTGTAACTCAGTACATGTGTGCAGGTGGTTCAAAACGCCGACAACAGGAGTGTGTTCTGGTGCGAGAATTGTCCACTACCCACTTTTCCTGCTGCTCTTTCACCTCTCCTGCACGGTGGAAATATATCTGAAAAGCAAACAAGGCAGCTTTCAAGGCACCTACGAAGGTATTTGGTGGACTACCTAGAGTAAGTACATGCAGGTATATTAAAAATCCAGTCTCAGTTTTGAAGTAAAAGTGTCTAATAGAATGATGTGTTGTAGTTAAGAAGTAGAACTTAATTGAACACAATTATGTGCCACCACAACCTTTGAAGGTAGATTACCAACAAAGTAGCCCACATGGACGTATAAACGTAACAGAGAACTTAGTTGAATGGTATTAGCCAATATTATTTCTACTAAGCATTGGGGATGGTCATCCCTCAGAAATGCACGTGCATTTATGCGCAAACTTTTCTTTTGAATATAGTGATCTTGAAAATATTGCCAAATGATAACACCTACTCAGAATACAGATGCAAGTGGTGATCAAATTCTTGTGTTGATATTGCAGATTAGGCATATTAACAGAAGCATGAAGACAAAACACAGGTTTGTATTATTCGAAAGATTTTGTTTCGTAGTGCCCCCAGCGCTTGTCCGAATGAAGCGATGCTTTACTCACTGAGAAATAATATAATTGAAGGTAAAATCTTGATTTTCCCCCTAAATCGTGCGTTTTTGTGGTTTGCAATGACATCACATGGCCTTGTTTACCGTTAGTTAACCTAGATGGCGCCACCATACCGCGGCAAGCCGTTTTCTGCCTTTGGTTTGTTTGTGAACGTATTTGTACCTGGCTTGTTTTTGTCATGGAGACAATCATTTCGTGAAACATGGTGTTCGCCCAACAAATACGGTCACGTAAGACGTCGCTTGCGTCAATCGGCCAGCGTCGTCTGAAACAAGCCCGAAGCCCCGCAGTCCTGTTGCAGCTAAACCAAGCATAATGCGCGCAGTCAAACAGCAGTACGCATTGGTACTTCTGTGTTTACATGTGCTTTCGTAACTTCCACTTTTTGTACCACCATTCTTAGGGCTTTGAAAAAAATGTGGACTAAATGTAAGCGGAAATAGCTCGTTCGGCAAGCTTATAAGCTCTGCCTAATTTGCGTTTGCTTTTGCTGCCGTCCGCCAATTACCGAGCTGTCTGGTATGACATTGTAGGTTCTGTAACAGAAACGAGCTAGTGGGCACATGGCCATTCCTTTTTTGCCTAATCATGCAGCTTATTTGAGCGAATTTCACGTTAAAAGTAATGTCAGTATGATTATAACGAGGCAATCTTTTGAATGAACCAAACTTGTGTTTTCTCTTTATGGCTCCTCTAAAAAGTAATCAAAACGCACACACCTCTTCAAGTGATGAGGCGTATCAGCTTTCGTCCCAAATCATCTCTTCAACAGCTTGCGGCCTTAGTGGTGCCCGCGTGATTATGGCACACACAGCAGGATGCTCGCTTACCAATGCCTCGCGCTTCAAAGGCAAACAGAGCTTTGGAAGTATTCGTTTACGGACACCAAAAATACATCTATGTCTTCTCATATAGGGTTTTTACTATTATTAATATTTTAATATTGCAATCAAAACCTATGTTGCAATACTTCCGTCCAAGCGGGCGAATGTTAGTAACCCAGCATTTACAAAACCTGCTAGGTGTGACAGGAAGTGACGACCAGATGTTTTCGGTTTAAAGCAGTCTCACTGCGAAAACAAATTGCCTCCAATTTTTGTTTCTTGGCTTTTGCCGTTTTGGCGTATCTGACGTCGAGGCCGTGGAGCAGTCAAAGTAGACGCGTTTAACAAGTGAGCCCCTAATGGCCCATGATCTCAGGTCGAGGCTTGTTCTCTGCCATGCACGCAGCACGCGAAAGTCCAGGGGTCGTTTCAATACAATGTGACAACCGAATTTGGCTTAACTTCAAGTCACGTCTTGAATCGGGGCAGGCTGAATCATATTTCAGTTATTTCTCACACAGCGTGAAATTTCCAATTTCATTGTGCATTACCACGGACACAAAATGGTGCCCTTCCCAATAAATCTAAAGATTTTATAGCAGTTTAAAAGGACGCAGAGGACCATTGCATAGTCGGCAGGCCACAACACTTTAGCATTAAAGGAACAGGGGCAAAGGCGAGATTTGTTGCAACAAGTAATAGCACTCCAAACTACACGAGCTGGGTTGCAGCACTCACCGACAATTTGCAGCGCTAGATGGTGGAGCCGCGCAATGCACTTTATACGGCTTAACATACTTTTATTTTCTACTTCCACTTTTTTTTGTAACAAAAGTACGGTTAGTAGTTTCCTTGAAATAAGTGACAATAAGTGACAATAAGTGGAGAAAGCCAGTGAAGTATGACGTCGTTCATCAGATCATTACAACCGGTCCCCCTACGCATGCCGTGGCGCGTCGCCTTGCTCAGGAGAAACATAAAATCGCGCAGCAAGAATTCCATCACATCGTTGAAATTTGCATTGCTCACCCATCCTCGAGCAACTGGCCGTGGTCTTTACATATGGTCCCGAAGAAATCACGTGATTGGAGACCCTGCGGTGATTACCGGTCCTTGAACGTGGACTCTGTACCCGACAGGTACCACCAACCTTGTATACAGGACTTCGTAAATAACCTCAGCGGATGTACCATATTTTAAAAGTTTACCTCCAGAAAGCCTAATAAATACCAAATCTCTTAGCGCGGGATGACGTCAAGAAAACTGCCATCATTACACCGTTTGGCTTCTTCGAAATCACCCGGATGCAGTTCAGGTAGTGCAACACAGCTCATACTTTTCAAAGCTTCATAGATGTCCTCGTGGCTTACTTTTTGTTTTCGCATACATATATGACGTTCTTGTCGCCAGTTCATCGTCATCGGAGCATCTGCACCATGTGCGGATAGTTTTTGAACTCCGAGCAGAGTATGGCCTCATCCTTACCAGCAAAACGTGGGCATGTGGGTTGCCGCCCTTGGCGTTTCTCGCACACCTCGTCGATCACAATGGAATTTTCCCTCTGCCACAGAAAATGAAGACCATAATCAAAATTCCTCGCCCTTAGTCCTTACGCCACATGCGCCGTTTCCTATGACTGGTAAATTATTACCGAAGGTTCATCCCCAACTGTGCGGCCATTGTGAAACGTCTCGAAATTTTCCTTCAAGCTTCCAAGTCTTGCGAGTGCAGGCTTGAATGGTCTGAGACTGATTCAATACCATCAAAAAGCGTCTGGCCTCTTCTACTCTCCTTGTGCGCGCGCGCTACAACACTCCCACGAGCCTTATGGTACACGCTTCCCACTGTGCGGTTGGGGGTGTACTTCAGCAACACATCCGCGGCACCTGGCACCCGCTCGGTTCCTTTTCAAAGAGGCCTTTTTCAAGTCAGAAACGCTACAGCACTTCCGGGCCGGAGCTCCTGGCGGCATACCTCGCTGTTAAGCATTTCCGTTTTTTCTTGAGGGCCGCAGCTTCGTAATCTTCACCGATCACAAGCCTCTTACGAACGCCTTCAAGTAATCGAAGTAATTCTCCCCGAGAGACACGACATTTGGCATTTCTTGCAGAGTTCACGACGGACATTAAGCGTGTCAACAAATCAACAACATCCCAGCCGACATCCTTAGCCGTATTTCGGCCATACAACGCTCTGGTTTCAGTACTGAGGAGGTGACTCAAGCCCAACAAGATGACGAGGAGCTCCGAACTCTGCGTTTTTCCAATAGTCCCTCTTTGCATCTCCAGGACATTATCTGCCCGGATTCGGGAATCAGCATCGTTTGCGACATTGACCCGGTTTTTGGCCGCAGACGGCCGTACGTTCCTGCTTCTCTCAGGTGCATTGCTTTCAACTCTGTCCACCGTCTCTCATATCCTGGAATTTGTGCCTCACTTCGTTTGGTTCCTGAAAAATACGTCTGGCTTGGCATGAATACTGACGTACACGCATGGGCTCGTTCCTGCCTTGGCTGCAAGCAATGGAATGTCTCTCGGCATCACACATCGCCTCATGCCAGTTTTTCCTTGCCGGACTCTAGGTTGTCCACAATTCATGTCGACCTTGTTGCCCCACTACCACCATCTAAGGGCTACCGTTCATCTTGACAGTGATCGGCCGTTTTACTCGCTGACAGGGGGTGGGTCCAGTCGACGATACACGGCTGAGACTGTTGCTTCCAGGCTTATTTCCACGCCGATAGATCATTTTGGCGTGCCGTCGGAGATTATAACAGACCGCGGCTGGCCATTCGAGTCTCGTATCTTTCACCGTTTGACATGCCTACTCTGTGTAACGCGCCTAAAAACAACAGCCTACTATCCTCAAGCCAACGGCATGGTCGAGAGGTTTCATCATCAGCTAAATGTCTTACTGATGGCTCACGAATCACCTGAACAGTGGGCAGTTCGCCTTCCTCTTGTGCTGCAACGATTAAGCACTGTCATCAAAGAAGATCTTGGTTGTGCTTCTCAAATGTTCTATGGCACGTCTTTGCGCTTACAGGAAGACATCCCGGTTCCTCCGCGGCCGCAAAGAAACCTTTCTCCTCCTGGCCCATCCTACGTGAACAATCTAACGCGGTTTTTCAGCTATATCCGTCCCCAACAGCCACGGTCATGTTCCGCTAAGCACACGTTTATTCATCCGAGGCTTTCAGACAGTCAGTTTGTTTTCATCAATGTCGACAGTGCCCGCCGGCTAGTTCAACCACCTAACACCGCCCGCATCTCGTCATTTCACGCTCTGACAAGGCGTTTACAGTTCGCGTCAACGGCCGCGACACCGTCGTTTCCATCGATCGCCTCAAGCCCACATTCACCTAAGCTGCCCTGCCTGCGTTCCACTCCATCATCGACCATTCATCCCTGAAAACCACCGCTCTCCCTTCCATTCGTTCCATTCGCACCACCACCAGTGAATTTCTAAACGCGAAGACTGTTTGTTTTGCTGTGCCACTTTCAACAGTTGGAATCCTCCTCCAGGCTCCTTCTGAAGAGGAGGGGCTATGTGGCGGCGCCCCAGCGGCTCGGGTCGCCTGCTGCCTCAGCTGGGCGCTAACGGCGCTGCGGCTGAGTGACAAGCACTGAGCGCGGGCCACGCGTTGCCGATGCACTAGCAACAACGAACTCACATGCGTGGAAATAAACGGGGCCCCAGTTTTTGGGTGTACGGCATATCGTTCAGACGTGGCTTGGCTCGTCTCTCTGTCGCGTTACCGACATTTTAATGCCGCCTCTGCCACGTAAGTGCCTTACTTTGCTTTTCCGCCCAGCTCTCCCCCTATTCCTTCCGGTCCCGTCTTGCTTGTTCCACTATAAACACACGTGAAGGTTTGCTGTACATAACTTACTTTTCCTGCATTCCTCTGCTCGTCTGACATCAGCTAGAACCTCTCGTTGCTGTTGGTTTTGGAATTACGCCCCAACATCTAGGCTTTGGAGCGACCTCATTTTGCATTTTTCGGTAACGTATTGTTTCCAACGACGATACGTTTTTAATCGCAAATAATAAAACGCTCCTGCCGCACTTTTTATAATTTTTCAAAATACTAAATGACGTAACAACGTTGTAAAGTTGCACATACAGTACTTAGAGTAGGGGGCAGCAAGGTACCTCTGCAAAAATTACTGCTCTGTGCCCTTCAAATAGCTAAAACCAGTTCAAGCAATTTTTCTCCCCTTCCTGAGGCTTCGCGTTCTCTGAGTGCTTGAATGACGTCATTATAGCAGTGTAGCGACTATGGCCGGTTTCTTCCTGATGCAGCAATAAAAGCAATGGATAGCTTCTTTAGAAAAAAGCCACAAAGCAAAGAAGAAACTGAACGTGGGTAGTACTGCTTCGACGAGCAAATCACGATATGCAGCCCTGGGCTGTTGATACTTATATCTTCGTTAATGCTCCTAGACGCGAAAAACACAGTAAAAGCGCGGATAGAAAATGTTGCACAGTCCCTATAAGCGCGCATGTAATTTGAGTAAACGAAATTGTTTTGGCTACTGCAAATTTTGTTTTCTCTGAAAGATCCCTAACGTTTACTTTTGCATGAACAATGCTACAGTGTAACGCACGCCACAATATTTATTATTTCGAAATTGCTTGTACAATATAATCATCTCGTTCAATAGTGTTTTCACCTGTCGGTCGGGCGAATGGTGCCATGGAGAGACAGAACAAGGCGACAGGGAGGCACAAATTTTCCGGTTGACTTAGCCCAAGAAACCCTATCGCCTATAAAAACTACGGGCACATCTGGTGACTCCTTATGGTACAGGGATTGCGAAACCGCGAGCGTCCTAGTTGTAGAACGGGAGGAAGACAGCGAATGGGTACGAACGGGTTGGTACTGCATTATAACTCCGTTAAGCGCGTCAAAGAAAACACAGGACGTGGGAGACAAGTACCTGCGCCAGCACACACGAGTTGTTCTTTTTTAAGTAAGTAAGTAACTTTCAGAATCCTTCCTTCTCGTTGTATGGGCTCCAGACAACCAGAAGAAAAGGTGTGGGTCAGGTGTTGATCGAGTTTTGCGTTGTGGGATTCCGAAAGTAGGGTTACCCGCAAGGAAGGTTGCAACGTACCTAAACGGGAACAACTTGTGCGTGGTCATGGTTTAAAAAAAGCGCAACTTAGACACGAAGACGAATGAACAGACACACAGGACGGAGCGCTTCGTCCTGTGTGTCTGTTCATTCGTATTCGTGTTTAAGTAGCGCTTTTTCAATCTTGTACAAATACCAACCAGCCCAACCGGCAGTTCTTCTCTTGTGCGTGGTACCAGTGGTCCTTGTCCCCCACATACTGCATTTTTTTGCTGCGCAACGGAGTCATAATGACCCGTCGCGATGGCTCAGGGGCTAAGACATTGTGCTGCTGATCACGAAGACGCGGGTTCTATTCCCGGCTGCGGTAGCCGCTTTTCTGGTGGAGGCGAAAGTGAAAACGCTCGTGTGTACGAGACTTCGGCGCTCAATAAAGATCCCCGGGTAGTCAAAATTAATCCGGAGCCCTCCACTATGGCGCGCCTCATCGCCTGCGTTGCGATGGTGCGTTAAATACTACAACCAATCAACGACGTTATAATGGAGCATCACCTGGCCATATCAAACTCATCGTTTGCCTTTTGTGTTTTTTTCCTATTCCCGTTGCTCTTATTCAGGGCAACCTCATGTTAGCATCACGCAGCAAACACGATACCTAGCGGGGACGTACTTTGCACCTTGTCTAATTGTAATTACGTATTCACTAGCGGTAGTACCCGGCGGTGCCCGGGTGGACCATTATATTAATGACATTAATGGGTATGACACGATTGCATTCACTGTTTTGTTGCCATATTTGGCAAGTTTATTGTGAAGTGGTACACACTCAGGAGCTCCTGCCTGCTGTCAATACATGGGTGCCGACCGCAGGCGCGTCGAGGTAATGTGAAACGACTGGCACTCGTGTTTTACTGTACCACTCGCTAAACAAATTGCACCAAGATGGTGCGCTCGAGCGAGTGAGTCAGTCCCGTTTGTGAGTGAGTGAGTCAGTCCCTTTGTTGTCCCGTGTCCCTTAGTATATTTAGCGCAATTATGTATGAAGCATTAGCAACTAGCCCCATTATACGTCCTTGTAAGTATGTAGTTAGCATGCGCCCTTAATGTTGCGCCACGGGCAGACAAAACCCTATGCATTTCATTCAACACCTCAGCAGAGGCCTTGGAATGTCGCTCATCACCTGGAGCCTTTCACTCGTGCATGCTCACCTCTTCCTCTCTATGCAAGCGTAAAGGGCAGCCGCCTGTGATGCGCGTGTGAGTGAAAGGAAAACGGCCGGCTAAGTGCCATTGCATGAGCCCGTCGAGAAGAAGGTAAGCGAAGCCCCTGAACAGTCGGCCAAGTTTATCTGCCGTCCCTGAGCCAGTTTTTTGTCCACCGTCCCGTGGCCATGTTATGTGCCGTGGCCTGCGGAATTTCGACCAGCGTGCTTAGCTAGTGCTTTCGCACTAGTACCTTGTTCAACATTGTTTAACCAACTGTACCTCTACAATATTACGTGCTGCGGGAGCCACTTTTTTCTTGCTCTTCTCTGCTGTTCTCGCGCGCTTAACTTCGCGTGTCTTGCCCGTTCAATCAGAGTACCTGCTTAGCAGTGTCCCTTTAGAAAACTGAAATAAATAACTCAAACGCTTTCTCAAAGCCTACCGAGGTGAAGCTCCTGAGCTTCTGTTTTTCCCTTGATGACTGCTTGTCGTTAGGCAATGACGTAAGGGGGATGCGTGTAGTTCCTGCATGTAGAGAGCCATCTAGCCGCCAAAATGAGAATACAGTAAGTCTAGATACGTCCACTTTCGAGCACCACACCCGGATTAGTGGTTGATGTATGTATCCATGTTTCTGCTAGTGGACAAATAGTGACACGAAAGGCAATGTTGTGCACTTAAAGGTAATCAATAAACTAGTGAAAAGCTCCATGGTTACACCGGGTGCGCTGTTTGAAAAAGCGGTAGCGATACCCAAAGATACTTGAAAATGTTAAAATAAGCCAACGTGGCAACAATGAATAGTAAGGAATATAAAAAGCCTGCGGGCAAAAGAAAAAAGGTTTTTAAAACGTTGCAGGGACATCTGCGTTTGGGTTTCAAGATGTAAGACGCGTTATTTGGAGTCCCAGGGATCGTTTTAGAACGGAGTTGCTGTATTTACAATTTATACTTCATCTTCACTGTACTTTAGGGAAGAGAGAAAGACTTCCAGCCAGCGTTTTTAATCGCAGTGTCCCCGGAGTAACACAAACAATGTGCGCTTCTGTGGCTTAAAGGAGCCATGAAGAGAAAACACAAGTTTGGTTCATTCAAAAGATTGTCTCGTTAGAATCATACTGACAGCACTTTTAACGTAAACTTCGCTCAAATAAGCTACATAATTAGGAAAAACGGGAATGGTCATGCGACCCACCAGCTCATTTTCCGCAACAGAACCTATGATGTCACATGAGCTAAGCTCTGCGATTGGCGGAGGCTGGCAGAAGCAGACGCAAATTAGGTAGAGCTTACAAACTAGACGAACGAGCGATTTGCGCTTAAATTTAGGGCACATTCTTTACAAAGCAATAAGAATGATGGGACAAACAGTGGCAGTTACGAAAGCACATGTAAACATAGAAGTACTGATGCGTTCTGCTGTTCGTACTGCGCACAGCATGCTTGGTTTAGCTGCACAGCACTACGGGGCTTGGGGTTGTCTCAGACGACACTGGCCGATTGACGCAAGCAACGGTGTCTTACGTGACCCCATTTGTCGAGCGAGCACTGTTTCAGGGAACGAATATTTTCTCCCAGAACAAAAACAAGCCAGGTTTAAATGCGGGCAAAAACAAACCAAACGCTTGCCACGGTACGGTGGCGCCATCTAGGTTACGGAACGTAAAGAAACGCGGGAACAAACCAACACCGATGTACAGGGTGGAGACAACCTTTGAACGGTCCCGTGCCACCGCAATTGGGCCAACGGGCTCAACGCGTTATTCTTTTCGTTTCCCACGAGACCTAGCAACGCGAAACAGACAATATGATTCAAACTTCTTCAGTAAACCACGTTGCGGAGATAATTTTAGCGCGGTTTTGACACAATGACTTGCTTCGGCGGCGAGCGAGCAACCGAAAATGGCGGCGCCAGCGTATACGTGTCTCTACCCTGTACGGCGGATGCGTGAATGAAGGTATTCTAGGCTGCAGAGCTATGGTCCCTAGAAATAGCAGAGCGGTCGGTTCCTGTGATGTCACTTGGGACCACGAAAACGCACGATTGAGCGGGAAAATCAAAATTTTAACCTAAATTGTTTAATTTCTCAGTGAATAAAGCACCGTTTGTATCCGGACAAGCGCTGGGGGCACTATAAAACACGAAATCTTTCGAATAAAACCAACTTACATTTTCTCTTCATGGCTGAACAGTTGCGGCGGCGGCAGGATTTCGTCTAGATGGGGGCAATCGATGACCCCGCTGTAGGGAAGGGGTAAAAGTGTAAGCTTTTACAGCGCCGAAGGGATAGAACGAAGAAAGCGCTATAATAGGCGTTCTAGGAAAACGTTAGAGGTTTGGGTCTGCTGTAAGAATTACCAAGAATGCCGATGGCACGTGAGCGCGTGCGTCGCGGCAACCACCTGGCAGTTAAAAACCCATTAAAGCCGAGCGCCTATTTTTGCGTGCTTCGCTGCGACAGCCCCCCCCCTCTCTTCCCCCCCCCCCGCGTCCCCGGCACACGATTGTCAAGCAGCAAGCAGCAGGCGGAAGCGTTCAATGGTCATCGTCGGCCCTCCTCGCCCCTCTCCCTCTGGACGACACGGCTGCAGACTTCGCCACTTGCCTGGGCGAGCTTCTCCCTGTTTCCGCACCCTCTCCCTGTGGGGCCACTAGCTGCTGCGCGCCGCAGGCCGCTTCTCGCGCCATCGCCGCTGCCTCCCGTCCGGACGTCGTGCAATATGGCGGCGCCCAGGACAAAAACAAATTGCCTATCGGGCAGCTCCCCATGAAGATCGTGACCTGCGGTGACCCTTCATGTGGCTCCTCGGCCTCTGAACTTGTTCTCGGGCAAAGCGAGGACCCGTGGACCCTCCAGCAGTGCAAGGCAAAGCGGCGGCAGTCCAGGAAACTGACAGCGTGGCTCCCTATCACACAGCCGGCCGCCGGTACCTGCCTGTTCCGTCCGGCGTTCCGCGCTGCCGCCTTCCTAATGGCATCCAGGGAGGCCATCACCGACGAGCTTGCCGCCACTCCCTGAGTCTCGAAAGTGAGGGTGAATACCCGACTGAATGTGGTTGCTGCCGACGCCGAGACAGACGAGTACCTGGCTGCCCTCCTGGCCACTCAGACGGTGGCTGGCCGGACGTACCACCGGTCGCGGCACCAGCCGCAGCGTCGTTTTTGGTGTGGACCCTCAGCTGCCGAGGAGATCCAGGCCAACATCGACAGCGAGGTGGCGGTTAGTGGTGTGGCACGGAAGGCTGATGGGGCTGTGCTGCTCACGTTTGCTGTTCCTTGCCCTCCTCCGTTTGTGGCTGTGTACAAGTTGCAGCGGTCTGTGCGGTGATGATGGCCGCGTCTCACGCAGTGTGCGTGCTGTGGCTGACTGGACCACGTAACAGCCTGCTAGAGGTACAAACACAGGTGCGCTGGCTGCGGTGGAGGCCACACCGCACAGCAGTGCCCTGCCTCTACCCCACGCTGCGCTAACTGCAGTGGCCCCCACCCAGTCACCGACCCCCGCTGCCCTCGCTGGCCGCACGAATGCAAGTTGGCCACAGCTATGGCACGCGCACCGCAGCCAGTGACCCGAGCTGAGGTGGTAGCGTCGTTCCGCACTGAGCAGTGACCACGCTATGCGTAGATGGCCAGGCGACGCTCCAGGCAGCAGCAGGCTAGCCGCCAGCTACAGAAGCCGCCTGCCACTTAGAGACACCACCAGTAGCAGCCAGCAGCTACCCAGGGACACCAAGACCAGCCATGCCAGCTAGCCAGGTCTCCACCTGTCCACCCATCCTCATAGCTGAGCCAGTGGTGGGGCATGTGCACAAGGCCTCGGTCGCAACTGGTTAAGAGCTGCTGATGCCCCTCCTGCTGGTCCTGGGGAACAGCCTGGTGGTCC
This sequence comes from Haemaphysalis longicornis, assembly GCF_048455015.1. Taxonomy (NCBI): domain Eukaryota; kingdom Metazoa; phylum Arthropoda; class Arachnida; order Ixodida; family Ixodidae; genus Haemaphysalis; species Haemaphysalis longicornis. Next base: position 12,432,521 of record NW_027526225.1, on the reverse strand, counting down.
GCTTGCCTGATGAGGACCCCGCACGCCTGGCGGCCACTGCCGCCCTGGTAAACCTGAAACCCCAGCCCCCAAACATGGCTAACAAACCCTGCACGACAGGCCAGCGCCCACGCATCCCGCAGTGAATGCAACCACCTGGGGCCGCGCCATGCGCAATTGGCAGAACAGCTGCTGCAGGTGCACTACGATGTACTGGCGCTGCAGGAAACCAGCTTCTGTGGCAGCTTGCTGCGCCTGCCGTGGTACATGGGCCACTCCAGCGGAACCAGATGTGCTCTGCGCTCCTGCACCAACCATCCGTACCAAGATGCTAGCCACCTACCTGGGAAGTCCCAGGCAGCTGTCTACGTGAGAGCTGTGCTCAACAGTACTCCAGTAGACCTGGCCTCGGTCATAGATGGCCCCATGTAATGCGCTGCCGTCACGGTGCGCGTGGGGTATACGGACACCTCTGTCGCCAGCGTCCACATCCTCTCAATGCGTCCCTGTGATATCAATGCAGTTGGGTGGCTGCGGGCCCGCCTGGGCCCGGACGTTGTCGTGTGCAGAGATTTTAACGCGGGCAACCCAGCCTGGGGCCGTCCCCGCACCACCTGCGGAGGACGAGAGCTGCTGGATGCTACCACACGCAGCGCTCTGCCCCTTGACGACAGAGGAAGCCCCACCTTCACCCTCCCTGGTCCCTCTTGCAATGTTCAGCCGTCCCATATTGGCAGTACACAGGTGTCACAGCCGGGTGCCTGCACCTGGGAAATCGTCACCAGCACCTGGGGGTCAGACCACTACCCCATCCTGGCCACCCCTACGAGCGACCGCAGTCGAGCAGACACCAGGGTCTATGGCGTACCCAAATGAAACGACTACTGCAAGAATATGGCAAAGTGTCTGGAGGACCCAGAGCCTGATTTCGTGGCAGCTGTCGTGCGGAGCGCCTACAATGCCAGGGTACGGGGGGAGGTACCCTTCTGCACAGTACTGCCGGAGCTGGAGCTCCTGAGGCTTCAGGCCAGGCGCAACCAGCTGCAACGGCGGGCCTTCCGGAGCAGGCGTCTGAATACTGGACGCTGTACTGGCAGATGGATCCACAGTGCAGAAGGAGAGCCAAGCAGCGGCGGAGCAGAGCTGGGAGTCGCTCTGCTCCTCCATAGATTCGCGTAGGAATCCTGCCAATCCTTGGAGAGTCTTCCGGGCCTTTGTCCAGCCTGCTATCACCAACAGGCACCCTCTGCTGCACTCTGTGGTCCGATCAATTCACACAGGCTTCACATGCCACTTCGGCCTAGCTGCACGTGCTGCCGGCGATCCCCCAGGACCCGCAAGTGGTGGCCATTTGCGGTGGCGATATCACCCTTCGGGAGCTGCGGGCCGCCCTGGATCGATGCCCCAGGCGGCGGAGCGCTCCTGGCATTGCCAATGACGTACCAGATGCTCTGGAACCTGGACGTCACCCAGCTGGAGCCGCTTCTGCAGCTGAGCAACCGGGTGTGGACGGAAAGCAGCCTTCCACCTTCTTAGCGGGTGACACTTGTCAGGCCGATGCTGAATGTCGGTAAGCCACCACGGAGCCTGCATCGTACCGGCCGGTTTCCCTGACGTACACAGCGGGGAAGCTGATGAAGCGCATGGTCCTGGCCTGCCTGCAGTGGATTGCTGATCGTCGGGGCGTCTTCCAGGAGCAGCAAAGCGGCTTTAGGCATACCCACTGCACGGGGGACTCCCTAGGAGAAGTGTGCTTGAGCAGGCCCGCCAATATAAGGAGGTGGCCTTTTTGCTCCTGCTGGACATGAAGTCGGCCCTCGACTCCGTGCCACACACCGCCATCCTGGAGGCCCTGGACGGGATGAGCGTTGTGGGGCATCTCTGGAGTTACGCGAGGGCGTTCTTCGCCAACCGGACCCTTCGAGTCAAGGTGGGCCGAGAAACTCGCAGCCCACGACACGTCAGCTCTGGGGTTCATCAGGAGATTGTGCTGCACCCATTTCTCTTCAACCTCGTCCTGCCTCCACTCCCGGACTGCATCCTAGCTGGGCTTGCGTTTCCAGTGGGAATGGCAGTCTATTACGACGACATGGCCATCTGGGAACACAGACCAACGAGGCTACTCTCGAAAGTAAAGGCGTGCCTCCAGGGGGTGCTGTGGGCAGTTGCCAGCGCCCTGACAAGCCGTGGCCGGCAGCTGTCAAAGTGGAAAACTAAGGCCATGGTCTTCCCCCCGAGTTTGGTCACGGCACGTGAGGTGACACCGCCACTCAGCCACTCACCTTGAACGGCCAGTCCCTTCCGCGGTGCACCAGCGCCAAGTATCTGGAGATCCTGGTCGACTGCCAGTGGTCCTGGCTACCTGAGGTGAACGCGCTCCGGCAGCGCACAACGAGGGTCCACCAGCGCGTGCACAGGTTGCGGGCGCGTGGCCAGGGCTGCACACATATCGGGGCCCTACGGGTGTTTCATGGGATGGCGTCGCCTCTGGTGCAACTCAAGCCGCGGCGGTGGGAGGAGCAGCAGGTGGATTAGCGCCGGGCTATCCGCATTTGCATGGGCCTTCGGAGTACAACTCCGGTGGCAGCGACACACGTAGAGGCTGGCTCCTGGCCTATCCAGATGTGGGCCCTGGAGGTGGGGATCCACCACATCCACCACCTGCAGGTCACATCGGACGGCGCGGCACTCCTCCAGCGCTACCGCCGCCGGCCAAACTCTCGGATGGGCATGCTGCTCAGTACCTACGAGAGCCATATCGCGTTGCCGCAGTGACCCCGCATGGAGCCACCACCCCCAGGCACGGTGCGGGCTCTATGAATTGCCACCACCTTGCCGCCGGTTTGTAGCAACAGGGTCCGCCCCACCCCAGGCCATCTACCAGGAGGTGGTCGCGCTGCTGCGAGACTACGCTGCCGAACTTCTGCAGGTGTACACGGATGGCTCCGTGCAACAGTCGACGGGCAGAGCCGGAGCCGCCAGCACGGCCCTGGAACTTGGCACCAGCCGCGTGTGCAGCCTGCCATTCCCGGCCTCATCCATCCACACAGAGCTGGCTGGACTCTACTCGGCCGTGGACCTTCTACAGCCGAGGACCCAGGTTCGAAGGGCCATCATTGTGACTGACTCCCGGTCTGCTCTCCACCGTCTGCGAGCTGCCGACCAGCCTGGCAGCTCTAGCGGCTACGTAGAGCAATCGCTGGTGGCCGAGCTTCGTGCGGTGGAGGCCCAGGGGTGTCCACTGCAGCTTCACTGGCTACCATCGCACGTGGGGATCATGGGCAACGAGGTTGCTGGCGCCCTGGCCAAAGGTGCTGCTTTCCAGGCAGGGGTACGAGCCTCTCGAGATGGGGCGTCATTTGAAGCTGCAAGGACTATCCTGGCACCAGTGGTGCAGGCCCTGCATTCAGATTCTGGAGTGGTCAGTGCTGAGGCCCCAAGGGTCCTGCCCGGACGCATCAGCAGAGACGCCCGGTCACTCCTGCTTCGCCTGCGGCCTAATTGTTGCAATCTGGGAGCCCGCCTACACCACCAGGGCCGCCGGGCATCTCCCACCAGCGCCAACTGCCCACAACCCGAGACCCTGGAGCACTTACTGCCCTCTTGCCACCATCATGGAACCGCGAGGGAGGAACTCCGGACCACCCTACAGCGACTCGGTGCACCAAGCCACAAGCTGAAGGACTACCTGTTGCCGACAGGTCTGGGCGCCTTCCAACGGGAGGTCTTCCAGCACCTCCTCAACTTCCTTGTGACAGGAATTGTGCATCGTTTGTAGCCGTGGAGCCTTGGACAACACAAACGTTACATACACTGCCCCCCTCACTTCTTTTTTCCCTCTCTTTCTGTCTTCCTATCCTTTGAAACCCCCTCTCCCTTCCCTGGACTGTGTTGTATGGGGGTGATCTCCCCGTTGAGTTCAACAATATCCCCAGTCCTTTTCTCTTACCTGCTTTCTTAATAAATCACCACCACCATCACCACCAAGCTAAGCATATACACCTAGGGAGATTGACCAACATATGCCAAAACAAAACAAAACAAAACGAAACAAAAACTGCAGTGCTCGCAATAATCGTTGCAAACTTGCTCGGAACGAAATAGACACGTCCTAGCGTAGGCCCGTTCAAGGTAATGTTCTATGAATATAACTTCCAAAACAATGAAGGCAGCTCACATTTAAACCAACAATGATGGAGTAAATTCCGTTCGGGCAGCGAAAAAGAAGCATATATCAGCTGGAATCGTGGACTTAAACCGTCGTGATAGTAGTGAAAATTGCGTACAGCTTCGCAACCTTCAAGTCCTACGCGTGAGTGTGAGCTTCCTTCATGGTTGTTACCAAGTGTGTCAGAATAAGAAATATTAAGAAAGAAGGGCCAAAGTGTTTACTAACGCCAGTACATAGCAACAAGAAACGATTGGCTTGCATAACGGCAACCTTTTTTTAAAACTAACGGTTGAATGTACAGGTTTTTGAAACAATTGTTTTGCATCAAACAGCTAGTGACGTAACATCAAATGGTGTGGTGAGGCAAAATTCCAAAAAAACTGGTATTTTCATTGTGAAAATCCTTTGTTACACTCATTCATGCATAAATATCAACTCCTGTAGACGCACCGTGGTGAACGCTTTTTTGCGATGGTCCCACAACATCGAATGAACCGCGCTCTCACGCATCGGATCAGATTAAACGAATGTTTGACCTGGACAACATGTCGCGGGGAATATGAATGTCGTTTGCAGAGCCTTACTGAACATCATCATCATCATATTGTAATGTGGTTGCAGAGCAGTTGAGGCGAACCATGTAGAAGGTGAACAATCTATTACCGGTGTTTACACGGCGCGATCTGATAGCAAGGGCAGTGCCCACCAGCGCGTTCTTCGTCGTCGTCGTCGCCGGTCTTTTATGATGGCACTGTGGGGTAATACCCACCTATATATCCCATGACATTGCCCCTGTTCGAGGGCTACTGTCGAAGTCGAAGCTGCGGCGCAACGAGGATTGTGATGCAGATGAGCAATGCTGGAAAATACACGAAGAAGAACCGTTTTCCGTCACGAATGAAGGTGATGAGTTTGGTGAACGCCGGCCCGTAGCAGCAATGTCCGCAAGGCAACGACGAACCACTGAATGATTCTAACCAGGTCAGACCACAGGGCTGGGCACACGTCGTCGTCGTCTGGAAAGTGTCGTCAGGTCTTGGTGGCTCTGGATCGGCTCGTCGTGGGCTGGAGACACGGGGCGGGTGAACGTAGTGAAGTGCTTGTAGCGGCGGGGCTTGGGCTGCCCGACGTGGTTCACGCACCCTCGATGATTCCGCCGATGCTGGTGAGGTGCGAATCTGAAGCCAGGACGCGGATGTATTTCGCACATTCTACCAAATGTAACGTGGCAGCAGAGCAGATGCGACGAACCATGAAGAAGGTGAACAATCTATCTTCAGTATTTACATGGCTTACCCGTTATACCTCGGTGGAACGGGAAGGGTTTCAGTTCATGAGCCCGTTTAATAAAGTATTTACATGGCGGCGATCACTCAGCCAGCACATTTTTGTTGTTGTTGTTGTTCCTTCACTATATTGGCGCATATCCAATCAGGGGATCGGCCAAACATCAGTCGTTTCTTCGAATGAGATTACTGCCTAGGTGGATGATTGGAGGAAAATTATAAAATTTTGGAAGTTTTTTCTTCTTGTGTGTGAGAAATCGAGTTTGGAAATTAGTCAATATTGAAACAAAATGAATAAAGAAAGAAAGAAAGAAAGAAGAATAAGAAGGAGGAGCAGGAGGATAGGAGGGGAGGAGGAGGGGAGGGGGAGAATTAAAAAAAACGGTAATGGATGCTTTTGGAGGGCTCTGGTGAGGTTCCAGAATAAGATACGAATTAGGTTGTGAATGTTTTGAAATTTTCTATGAAGCGCAGAAGAGCAGAAGAAACATCCCGGCGGCGATATCCAGTTTCTGAAGCCCCAATTAATAAAAGAGCCGGCACTGATAATGCCAACCCCAGGCGATGAAGCGGCACATCAAGGAGCTGACGTCTGAGGCTTGAAAATCGTCTACAGGACAAAAGGAAATGGTCGACTGACTCTTCTTCATTACAGTAACTGCACATGGCAGACTCCGCCAGACGAGGCCTGTGGAGGTATCTATTCTACTGGGGCACACGACACCGAAGGCTCGTTACTATCACCTCCAGGTCGCGTGAGGGGCACCAATTCGGTTTCCAGGAGAATTTTAGATGACAAAAATCTCGCAACGACAATAGGACTGTATCCTCCAGCGTTTTCTTCGTCGTCGTCGTCGCTGGTGCTTTGTGACGTCGCTGTGGGGCATTCTCCACCTATATGTCCTGTGACAATATTCATCCGACTGATATCGAGATGTATATCTTCGGTGAATGCCAATAAATCCAAGGAGCGATTACTGAAGTCAATGTTCCTCAACGATGAGCGCTAATGCTCAGCTTCACAGTAATAGTAGTCGAAATGGTAGCATTTCTGAACCGAAGCGCTGAGCTTCGTCGTTAAATCTTGATCGTTCCCTCAGCGCCTTTACGTGATGCAAAAAATGCAAAACAAATGAGGAGGTGTCTCAAAATTTATCTAGCGCTTGTAGCAGACAGTTTAAACAAGAGATGAAGATGCTGCGAGTATTCTTGCAGTGTTCCTGCGTGTTTGGCCGGCCTGCACTTGGCGTGCAAGCCGTCCTACTGTCTCTTTGTTGTCCACATGTAGGTGCGTAAAGAATCCTTCCACTTTTAGCTTCGCTCACTTATGGTTTCCGACAGGATGCGGCATGTGCTGCTACAGTTCTAAACTGGACCGCTGTCCGCTTAAAATGTCTGTTTTTAACAAAGTGCGCAGAAGAAAATAAAGTAACCAGGTGTATACTGTATTTTTGTACTGATTCGTTCATCACATGTATAAACTCGAGCTTCATCCCGGTCAACTTCGCCAGAGTACTTAAGTACTGCTCTCTCCTTCTCCCTCCCCGTGTGAACCCGGTGGGTGCCAACCCATTGGGTAAGAATGAAGTAAAATCCTGCTTTGAATGAAGCTATCCTGAGTGTGCTTTATTGAGTATACGGTTTGAATAAACCTAACTCAATAGGGTATCTAATAGGCATGTATGCTGCAGGATAATGGGCCACCTAGATGAGGCTTGTTAAAGCCAGGGCTACGCGGAAGGAGAGCCTTTATTCTAAATAATAAAAACGACAAATAAAACAAAAAACAGGAGTGACTGAGCTTTAGTCAGACATTGGCCTAAAAAGTACGTGAAAACAAAAGTTTTAAACGTGAAAGAATGCCGCCGTAGTTCTGGGTACGATGTAGATCAGCTGCGAGGGATGATTTTAGGGCAACGCGATGTTGAGACGGTGGTGCGATGCGGGCGGCAGCTCAGATGAGAAAATGATGGTTGCAATATTTTCGCATTTGGGACTGGGGTGGCACCCCAGCGGCTTGGCTCGTCTGCTGCTGCAGCCGGGTTAGGCAAGAGCGATGGCGCTGAGGACCAGCGACAAGCAATGAGTGCGGGCCACGCACCGCTTTTGCGCAAGCAGAAATGAACGCCGCGAGTGTGGAATCAGACGGGGCCTCAGTTTTGGGGAGCACGGTATAGCGTTCAGAAGTCTCTCGGCTCGTCTCTCTGTCGCGTTCCCTACATTGGTGACCCAGACGCTGCAGCGGAGTCAAGGATCCAGAATGGACCCTCCTCGCGACACCGGCGGCATGTTCTGCGTCCTCCGCTGCCTCTTAACATAGTATCTCCGCCCTCTCCTACCGTTTCCCCCCATCAGCGCTCAGCACCCTGACGAGTGGTTCCTTCAATCCGAGGCAAGTTTCTGAGTGAGCCACATCACGTCGTAAGAGACCCGCTTCAACCATCTCCAACAGTCACTATTTATTGATCCCATATTAAATTGGAGACGATTGAATCGTTACGAGTTGCTCTAACGCAAGGGCAGCTACAATTGCTCCTTGCAACCAATAGAGAGACTCTTCTTGTCTTCCAAACTTCAATGCCGCCGATTGGTAGCAGAACCACGCCTGCGTAGCTGGAAACTTGAATTAAGCATCTGAACTTCGCAGTCAGTCCTGGAATATCAGCAGGAAAACTACATGAGACGTTAAGAGCAACGTTTGTAACAGGAATAATGATAATTCGCCTAGCATGATGGCAAAGCGGTATCGCTATATGGGGTCTGCCGCAATCATTCCTGCGGCGACGCCAGCGGTAGTTAACCCTATATTACCCCCCAATATCGTAACAGCATAGCTGTTTAGGCGGAGCTTTGTGCGTCTGTAGCACCAAAAAACCTCGAAGCTTCAAGGAAAAAAATGCTGCGAGTGAGGTGCTGCCTTTACGATGTTAAACCGACAACCTAACCACCGGACCACCCCAAAGGCAGAAGGCGTACGGGCAGGCAGCGGCGGAAAACAATAACATGTGCAGCTAAACTGTAGAAAAAACCGCTGCCCATGGAAGGAAGTAAAACAGGGCCCCTCTATCCGTTTGAGTTATCATCGCATTTTGAGCGCAAAGCATTTTGTTTGGGTTGGTAGCGCCGGCATTAGCTTTGGACTTGGCCGCGGAATATATGCTAATGCGGTTCACTTTGGGAGAGATGTGAAAACCTGAGGACGACGATCCGGGCGTGCCAATCATGAAAAACCTTCCTCGGCAAGGTCGGAAAAAAATGTTAGCTGCAACAGCCGGTTCACATACAAGGAAGAGGGGCTGCCAGCACTGCTGTTTCTCCAGCCTTCCACGGATAGTGCAACCTGCGTCAATTTTTTAATTTAGCGCGTCGTGATGAAATTTCTGGTAATACCCAAATAAAGCATATCACCTGACAATGAAAGGAATTAAACAGTTGATACAAGCGCCTGTTGGGATGAAAGCACATGTTACATCAGACAGTATAAGGCGGTGAGTCAGGAAAAGTGTTTTTGTGTTTCAGTTGAATCACCCACAATTTTTGCAACGATGGTCGGTAAGGGGTGGCTGGGTGGACTTTGGCGACAATACAGCGTCTCGCTTAAGAAACATACATCTAAATATCCGCATTCCGTAGATTGACGAAGAAATATTCTCAGCTCCTGCTCCCTTCAAGGTATATCAAGAAATCCCACGCGAACTTAATGATGCACTTTTGTTTGATTTGGAGAGATCTGTATTAGAGTAACCGACGTACATCACCTGAGTTTATTGATCTCTCGTCCCCATAGCAAAGGCCGCTGAAAATAAGTACTTGACGTCAGTTTTGAGCGTGTTTAGGGTTACGTAAACGAAGACGATTATGATTCTGCCGCCTTTTGTCTCTACCCCACGTTTACCTCCCAGTTCCTGGGAACACGTGAAGAGATTGGGGATAGAGGTTCTGCGGTCGCTGAACACAGGGTCACTTCCGGCACACCTTAACAAAGTGGCCTGGTTTTCTAATTATTTCTTCTGCAGAGGCCATCTTTGCAAATGCTGTTTTCATTCTGAAATTTTGCGTATTTACATAAGCAACCATGTAAATAAAATTATTACCCTAATGGCTATAATAATAGTAGATTTCTGGACAATACAGAACGGCGATTTCATCCGCGATGCAAAAACGCCACTGACACATGCGCATTGCTTGTGCAAATGATTGAATGGTTGTAGTGTTTAACGCGCCCACACCACGCAGGTGATGAGGCGATGAAATGAGATCCGGAGATGAGACCATTCCTTCGTTAACATCCTTCGTGATGTTGTAAACCTCCTTTCCGTCCGCTTCTCTAAGTCAGCGATTTTGAGCTTAGGTGACTTCAACTATAACAGTACAACTTGGACGGTTGAAGGCATGCCGTGGTTAGCCGTAGTGGAGGGCTTCCGGATTAATGTTGGTCACCTGGGGATTTTTAACGTGCGCCGAACACGTGCACACACCGGCGTTTTTGCTTTTCGCCTCCATCAGAAAAGCGGCCACCGCGGACGATGATCAAACCCGAATCCCAATTAATGCTCAGCAGCAGAATGCCTTAGCCACTGAGCCACCGCGGCAGGTACTGTGCGTGAAAATCAAGGAACTGATATTTATTACTTATTCTTATCGCAGTGAAGTTGCATTGCGACAACAAATGCACAGCGGCTATACTAGGCCTGTTTCTTTAAAGGAGCCATGAAGACAAAATACAAGTTGGGTTTATTAGAAAGACTGCTTAATCCCGATAACAATGATACCAATATCATCGCAATCTTCGAACAAATAACGGAGATATTAAAGAAAACGTGTGAAGCAGTCGCGACCCCCTAGCCAATTTCCCGCAACTTTTCTATGACGTCACAGAACCTTGTTTGTGCGATTGGCGGCCTCCTAACTGACCTGTCGCGACGAAACATGACTGGACGTCTGTAATGGGGCCTCTAGTTCCATTTGACCGCATCATTGAATGCTAACGTGCAGTTAACGCACTGAAAACTATGTTTTATTGTTGGCCCGTATGACGTCATTCTTGCTCATAACACGTCACTGTGGCGAAAAACTTGAAAGTTTTCAATACTACTTGATTTTTTTCGTTAAAAAAACATCTTTTGTGGCGGTAATAGAGCTGAGTGAGATACTGAATCCTAGTTCTTTCAAATTAAACGAAGTTGTATTTTCTCTTCATGGCTCCTTTAAGGCCGTGCCCGCAACGTGCCGCAACAAATTCTTGAAAAGTTTGTTTCAATATTTCTAACATATAAAAATCGCTTTCAGCGGAATTTTTGAGCTATTAAATAAACTGTCCTTTCTTTTTTCAGTGGGAACAAGCTGATTGAAGAAGGCTCAGACATTGTGAAGCGTCTAAAATACAATGAGCTGGGAAAGTGGCTTTCAGTCACATATCCCAACATGCGCTGGGAGACCGTAGAGCGTGAAAGACTCAAGAAGCCTAAAGTAGTACATCGTTGGGTAAACATTGCCCTTAGCCACACTCCTTTCACTCATCTTTGAAAGCGTTTGTGTTCTAAGAATAGTACATGTTTTTTTTTTTCAGACTTTATTCATCTTCCGTCTACGTGAACTTAGGCGCAGAAAGGAATTGTATGGATGTGCAACAGTGCCACTGTATACGGACCCGAAGCCTACAGGATAATTGCATCTGAGTTTGAAGCTACGAATGGGGAACAGCTCATATACTGATTTTTATTATACTCTAAACTTAACAAGTGATGTTACAGACGACAAATTCCAAATAAAGTTTTTGATTGTGTGCCCAGCGGTATTTCAAATTTAACGTGGTCATAGCCGCAAAGAAGTATTGGGATCTGTAATACCATTACATTGCGCGATTCTTATTAACTGTATAAATAAATAACATTCATATTGCCACGGAAAATCGGCTGTCAGAGCGGGAACCAGCTGATTTTATACCCTTTACCCTCCCTGGAAGTATTCATAATGCTGTGCGTTAGAGCACACAAACCTTGTGTTCAATTTGAAATGGCGGTGGTCTTGTCTATGATAGACAAAAACAGAATGAATGCGTGTAAGATACTTTGGCCTGCCTTCGGCGTGCTCCAATACTAGATGGCTGGCAACCCAGGAGAATCATCAGACTGTTTCTGGTATTTGGCACGAATGTAACCATAAATTCTGGTTTCCTTTTTAGTTGTCGAAGCGTGATGATGGAATAGAATGCCGTTAGTTTCTTTCATTTCTTATATCACAAGCTATGTAGTTCGCCTCGTTTGGGCAAGCATTATGACTTCCGAATTGTGTAGCCAAAGATAAGGGGCTCTCTACATTAGCTTGAACGACGACATCTCTACTAAACAATAACTAAGTCGTCAATGAAAGCCATGTGATTTTAAGTTGCTAACGCTTTGCTCAACTCACTCCGATAAATGGGGTGCCTATGCAAAACATTACCAACATATCTACATATTCCAAAAATTTTACGCTCACCAATTCTTGAAGCATCAAAGCGACCAACTATGGCTAACATCCACAGCCGTAACGGAAAGGTCTTTTGCAAAAATTTGCGCCACATAATTTTTTTTTCTACGGCCACGGCCTTTCTTCGTATAATGTTGAGGAATACGCGCCTGGACAATGGGTTGGGACCAAAATATCGGAGTGGGCAGGAGATAGCAGCAAGCATGCGGACCTGCCAAATCTTGTTTTGCCTCTCGATTGAGTTGTCGATGTGCGTCGCCGGTGAACCACCGCCACTGCATGTCGTGTCATCAGAGCATTGGTGCCGTTAGTGCATGCGCAGTCCAGAGGTACAGCCGGAACGACGTTGCCCAGCCACATTGACGGAAGGCCCTTGGAACTTTACCTCGTCCCCAGTGGTTTCAACATCGGCATCCCCTTTGATATCACCAGATATGTCGCCTATCAGAACCGAACCTTCATCGTTCTTCTTCAGTGGACAGGAGAGAGCAGGAACTAATACGGACCTGGGAAATGTTGTGTTGCCTCTAGATGCAGGTCAGTCCGAGCCCTGCTTGCACTGTAAGCGATCCAGCAATACTTGCTTGCTGCTCTTTCCCTGCCCCACTACCATGTTTAGCATTGTTTGTGATTGTGTGCATGTCACGAAACGTTTGTTGTTGGGGGGGGTGGGATATGTGGAAATGAACCCCGGGCCTCCGAAGGAGGATCCTAGTAAGTGCTCCAGCGAGCTCTTTTTTTTGATGAAATCTATAAATGTTAAAATGCACAAAAATCACCAGGAGGTGCCCTCAGAACTTAATGCAGTGAAACAAACTCGGATAAATCTACAGAAGCAAATCACCGATATAAATGACAGGTTGTCAGCTGTTGAAGAAAAACTGGCAGCATCTGAAAACTGTGCCGAGATTGAAATCGGACGTGCGGTAACTGAAGCTGTACAAAAAGGAAACACCTGCATTCATAGCCGTTTGGATGAATTTGAAGGTAGATCAAGATGCGATAACTTGATATTTTACGGGTTTGCTGACGAGCGGACGGAAACGTGGGCTGATTCTGAAAAGACAGCTCGCGATATAATTTCCTGTGCACTCAAAATGGAAGTTGCGGACGAAGCCTTATCTCGTGCCCACAAACAAGGAAAGTTTTATCCAAGTAAATGCCGTCCAATAATAACGAGATTTACCCGTTTTAAAGAAAAAAGCGAAAATTTTGTCTTAAAATCTAAAATAAAAATAGCAGGTATCACTGCATTTCTGCATTTCTACTCACACTGCACGCAAGAAACTTATCGAGTTTGGGAAAGCTAGCGGAGAAGAATTTTCTGTGCGTTATAACAACCTAATAAAAATTAAAAAAATTCCCCCGCACCTCCCCAAGGGGGATTGTGAGGATGCAGAAATGTATTGGGTGCACCGATGAGTGTGATGCGATTAATGGCGAAGAGAGAGGCGAGAGTGTGAGCATAATCATTTATTTTTTTCTTTTCCCGCACCCGTCATTTCCGCTTCGTTATAGAGAAGCGTCTTCGAGACCGCGTTGAGCGCAACCGCCAACTGCAGAGGATCTTTCACGTCAAAGTCGTTGGGAATCCTTTCGAACTCACCGTAAGCATCATCGACGTCGTCTTCCTGCGGTTCCTCTCGTTCGCCGCCGTCATCGAAGTGATCGAGCCGACTCCAATCGACCCGAACGTTGATGGCGCGATACAGCGGGGTGTGTTCCAGGTGCTTGAGCCAAGCCAGGATGTTGCCGCGCTTCACCAACCCGCGCTTGTACGTTGCCGGACTTATCAGCCTCCGCTTGATGTGAACGTCGAACGCAACGTCCTCGGGTACCATGCGAGGAAGGCACCGCACAACCTTCGATACGTCGATGGGCACGTTCACCGCCTGTCCCTTGATTCCAAACTGCCTGTTGCCTCGAGTCAGCCGCCTGATGCTCATGAAGGGGAGTCGAGGCGCGATGAGCCGCTCTTTGTCCGGATTCAGATCGGGAAGATGCGCCGGCCGAGGAGGATAACGGTAGCCAAAACTCACGCAGCCCTCTTCTTCGCAGCTTTGTCTTCTTCTTCTTCAGCGGTTCCCCTACGGGAAGATGACGATGGTGATTGAACGCGAAGCTATCTCGTGATGGATGGTTTGGTTGGCCAATCCCTAGGGGCATCATGCCACAATCATCATCAGACGTGCTGCGGACGCCGGCCAAGGGACGCACGACAACCCCCGACTATAATGCATTTCTGCATAAAAATCTTATATGTACCACCAAGCATCCAACAGTGTCTGTGAAATCGATTCCGGAACTGGTGCTGAAGAACCATCTTTTCATACTTCCAACACGTCTCAAACTTCAACATACGCCAGGCAAGCGGGTAGTGATGCAGACGTCCAGCTATCGGTTGTGTTTACAAACATTCGTAGTGCGTTAAAAAATAAGGAATCCCTTAGCGCAGTAATTGATTCGTGCTCAGCTGATGGTACCATATTAACGGAAACTTGGATGGTTGATGGCTCGGTTCCGGCGTTAGAGCTTACGAACCACAGCTATTTGTTAATTTTTGTTCTGAGTTCCACTTCACCAAATGGTCACTCAACCCACCAGTGTACTGCACATTCCGCTAACACTCTCGATCTAAATCTGACATCGTCGCCTGACGCGGTTACCTCTATGTCAGTTTTACCGGGGATGAGTAATCACTCACTGATCCAGTTTAGTTTACCTTCCCAGTGTCACGTTTAAAAAAGCGTGTATAGTACATGCGTGATACGCTAAAGTGGACTACGACTCGATTAACGAGATATTATCGTACTTTGTGGACGAATTTTTGAAACTCTTCCCAAATCGCTCGCTAGAGGAAAATTGGAATCATTTCAAAACAAAAGTACCTAAATTAACAGATAAGCATGTTTCACATACGCGCAATAAAAAATAATCGAGCAGCCTGGTACAATACGACACTATCTAAACTCGCCAACAAGAAAAAACGAATGTTTCGCGCTGCCAAGCGTACACACCAGCCGGAACGATGGCGAGCTTATCGCCCCGCCAACTACAATTACATTCGTGCTGTGCGAGAAGCAAAAGATTTTTTATTTAAACGAATATTACCGTCGATGCTTCGTACTAATCTGCGCCTATTTTGGCGATTTATAGGAGGCGGAAATTAGGACGATATCAGTATCAGTCCTGTCGATGTTGACACCTTGCCTGCTTCACAATATTGTTCTGCTCTTAATGAATTTTTTTCAGAGTCCATCTTTGTTAGCGATTGTTCTGCTGATGCAAATTTTAGTGGTTCTGAGTTTTGTTCAATGCCTCCTATTGTTGTTCACCCAGCTAGTGTTTCTAGAGTGATTGATACCTTAAAGCAGTCTTCGGCTCCGGTGTCGATAATATCAATTCAATGTTCCTCAAAAACAGCAGAATGTGTTCATCAATTATCTTAACTAAAAATTTTCAAGAATCTCTGGAATGTGGCATTCTTCCAAAAAATTAGAAAATCGGAAAGGTAATTCCCGTTCATAAATCCGGATCTAAGCAACATATCATAACTACCGACCTATTTGTCGAACTTACATCTCATGTAAAATCCTGAAACACATTATATCATATAAAATTGCGGCACAGTTTGACGGTCATTCCTTTTTTCACAGCTCACAATATGGCTTCCGCAAACATTATTCGTGCGAAAGTCAGCGCAAACATTATTCGTGCGGAAGTCAGCTAGCATGCTTAACTCATTCCCTCCATAGCATTCGTGATGGTGGCGCTGCAGTAGACTGCATATTTCTTGATTTCAGCAAAGCATTCGACAACGTCCTACATAAATTTTTCCTTCTAAAATTATTTAAGCTAAACTTCGATGCTAGTGTACTTGCCTGGGTTGCGTTGTTTTCTTACTAACCGCTTTCAATTTGTAACCGTAAATCATTTCGACTCGTCTTTGTACCCAGGTCTTTCGGGAGTCCCACAGGGGTCGGTCCTTGGTCCGCTGCTTTTCCTAATTTATATTAACGAGCTCCCACCTCGGGTGCATTCTTCTCTTAACCTCTTCGCTGATGACTGTGTCATTTATCCTGAAATAAGAAACGCTAACGATTCCCTAGCAGTGCAGTGCGACCTAAACGCTGTATCTTCATGGTGCAGCAAATGGGTGATGACTTTGAACATTAATAAATGCAAAGTAATGCCTGTATCACGCACCAATGCACCTTCCACAAACTATAACCTACAGCAACGTACTCTTGACATCGTAAGTTCTTACAAATATCTTGGAGTCTACATTTCAAGTAATCTTTCAGGTGATCAACACGTTACGTGTGTATAAAACAATGCAAACCGCCTATTAGGATACTTGGAGCGCAACTTTTCATCAATCTCTTCTAGTCTAAAGCTACAGCTCAACAAAACGCTCATTCACCCAAAGCTAGAGTACGCGGCCTCAATATGGGACCCAGCCCACGAATTTCTAGTTACACGGGTAAAAGCAATTCAGAACCCCTCGGAGCACAAGTTCGCTCCAATAAACGTGTTTCTCCTTTAAGACAACTGCGTCGTCCTTTTGCTTCGTGGCAATAATATGTAAATGTTACTTCGGAGGCTTAGAACTTTCTAGGAATGAATGTGTGAAAGCCCAGTTGTTCACTCTGTTGACTTGCTGCCGAACAATCTGCTGAGGTTTGGGGCCGCAGCCATTACCACTTGAGCAGCTTTTTTATAGTCCCTCCGTAGCCAGTTTCTCTCGCTCGCCTCTCCAGAATCCTTCTGTTCCCTTCCTTTTCTATGTCCAACCCCTCAATGTGGCTCATATACATGGCGTGATGTTATGGCAGGTTGAGGACCGTACTAGGAGCGCGTCACAACTGACGATGCAGGTGATCATATTGCAAATGCGGAAGTATTTAATGAAATAAAAGGTGGAAAAGGAAGGCGAAAAAAATGGAAAAAGAAGTCGCGAAGTCAGGCGTAGCACGCGAACAAAATCTCGCAGCAAAAAGAATCCGAGTGCAAGCTCGCGGGAAATTTCACAAGGGGCCTCCAGTTTTTGGCGGCGGCGGGAGCGGCGGCGAATAGGAGCTCCCGTCGAAGGCGACTACCACGGGTGGTTGTCGTTGACGCGGCGTGGCCCCGGCATCCGAGCACAGTCACGGCGCCTTGACGACGTTACCCGAAGAAGCCGGTCGGCGGGAACACGAGCAGTGCTTGGGAAAGTGCTCCCGCACTCCGGGCGACTGCCAATAGAGCGCAGGGTCTTCACAGGATCGGCGTACCCGCCGTCCGGCCGACTGCCGCTGGTCCGCCAGGCTACTTCGGGGTAGACGATCCACCGGTTGCTCTCAATCTGTTCTCGATCTTTCTCAAACCCCCGTGCCTTGTTCCCCCTCTTCCTCTCTTGTCTCCAGACCCCTTCGGATCTACGATAGGGCACTTTATGACATCACCCCCCGCACAAGAAATTTGCCGGGTGAAAGCACGCGCACTTTTCCAACTTCACGCGGGACAAACAAAATGACAAGGGGTATAAAAAGTAAAACAAAAACCGCAAATTTCGCGCACGAAAGTTATGAATAGCACACTTGACGATTCGGCATACTAGTGCTCATGAGATTTCTATTCTAGAGCCTTCCCTTGGCTTTTTAAATCTGGCCCTACGTTTTCGCATTCCTGAATGCAGGGAACGGTGTGCGAATACGCTTCCAAACTAAGACTTAGTGTGAGCACTTGTGTGTCCCGGAGATAGGCACTCTAAGTTAATGCACGGGCTGGTGGTCTGTTTGCTAGATGAATTCTCTTCCGTAGGGTTAGGTGTCTTTTCGGGTGGACCACACAAGCGCTAAACGTTCGCGGTCGACTGTTGAGTAACGGTTTTCTCGCAGGGAAAACGTTCGGGTTCCGTATGAACCCTGGTTCGGCTGGGCGCTGTGCTTTGGTAGCTGGACTCCTCTAAGGCTTCTCTGCGAGCTGTCTATTTAAAGACCAAAGAGTTTGCTGGTTTTGCATGTGCAGGAAGGGTTTTTCTTCCCCATCGATGTAACCTTCTATCGCGCTGACTGGCGCTACGCACGAGGAAGACTGTTGTCATGCCTCGTGTTTATTCAGCATGTTTACGGGGAAGAGGGGGCTCTTCTTGCCCAAGTACACTTCGTAGTTGAGGTCGTCTTTTTGTCCTCTTTCGTCCTCGAGGTCGTCCTTTCGTAATCGAGGTCGTCTTCTTCCTTTCGGTCCTTTGTCAGAAGTAACAGGACTTTACGAATCGCTTCAGTCGGCATGCATACTCGGCCAGTAAAATTCGTCAAAAATCCTTTCCGTTGCTTTTCGGATGCCTTGGTGTCTTGGTTTTTCGGGTTCCTTGGCCATGATGCCTTCGTGTACTCTCTGTAGCACTGTGTTCCTCAAAGGGTGGGATTCCACTACACGCTTGAATGACGGTCCAGACGGAAGGTGATACTGCCGGTAGAGCAATCCCCTGTCTAGGACGTATTTGTAGTGGTGGCCACTTATGGACGGTAATGTTGTCCCCCGCTTCGGAAAACAGTCTTTTAAGCTGTTATCTTGCTTCCGTTTTCCCCTGAGCTGATCTCTCGTCACCTCCGCGATGGTAAAGCTACCTGCAGGCAGCGTGTTCGTTTCTGTGACAGCAACGAGCTGCTGAGCGTCCATCGTAGTATTAGATCTGGTAGGGCTTTGAGGTTGTTGTTTGGAGGTTTTTGGGGTTTTCTTGTCCTCATCAACTTGTGGATGCCATTTCCAGTCACGGTAATTGGGTGGTCTGGCTCCTGGTATGTTCCCCAGTACTAAATCATATAAGGGATCCTGCATGCATTTCACCTGAATCATCTTTGAAAAGTAAGGCGTGTGGACCTTGACGTAAGCTTCTTGAAGTTGCGGCGCAGTTTTCTCCACGAACACCACACTATAAGTTTGGGCCGTCAAACACGAATCTAGCAAGAGATCGCGGCGCACTATTACGGTATTACTGACGGAGTATCGTAGCACCGGTATCGGCTTTCCGCCCATTTCCCTAGTCACCACAGGTAGGTTTTCAACCAAGAACGTTATCTTTGAGTCGCTCTGTTTCTTTGGCTTTTCAACCGTACTCTTTTCTACTGATTCGGGGGTCATCTCCTGTAGACGTGGGCGCCTTGCTACGGTGCAAGCCGATTCACTTCCATCGCTCTCTTAAGCCCGACAGTTCTTTGTTTTATGGCCAGGCTCTCCGCACTTGCCGCAGCTACCATGCCTTCCTGAGATTTGAGAGCCACTAGCACGGTGGCCTATTTTGCCGCAGATAAAGCAACCTTGGGTGTTCCTAAATTTTGGTGCCTGACCTGCACTCTGGGCTTCTCTCGATTCGTATCAAGCATTACCTGATTTTTTGATGGCCTGTGCTTCTATGAAGTGGCCGCAGGCTTCTGCCCTATCCAGTTGTCCTGCAATTCCTTTCTTTCCTAAAGGCTGCTAGTTGCGTCTGGCAGCCCTTCATGAATTGTTCACCAATCATCTGGTCCCGCAGATCGTCGAACGTTTTCGCCACGCTAGACGTCTCCAGCCAACAGTCATATTAACCAGCAAGTGGGAAACGAATTTAACGCCGGTTTCCCGTCTTCGGCTTTCGGGTGCCTCAACTTTTCGTTGTACCCCTGCGAAGGGAAGCGAAATCGTTGAAGCAGTGCGAGCTTCACTTTTTTGGAATATACAGAGTCCTATGGGGCCATTCTTCCTCTCACTGTTATCATTTTACCCGCAAGACACATTTTCAGAGCTACTGTTCATTAACTTTCAGGATTACTTCTGCGAAAGCGCGGTTCTTCTAAAACAGACAAGATAGGCATCGAGATCGTCTCTGCTGTCATCAAACGGGGGTATAAGTTTGTGAGGACCTTTTATGAGGAGGTTAATGCCAGAGTATAATAATAATAATAATAATAATAATAATAATAATAATAATCATGTTTCAATCAATCATGTATATTTATTGTGCCCAGGAACAGCCGTGAGGCCTTGGTGCTGGTACAGAGATGGATACAGGTAAAAAAAAAGGAAAACGAAAATTGCAAGGAAAGAACACTTTGACAGCGTTTAAAATAACAGAGTAGAAAAAAATAACTTTTAGAATGTATATTACAAAGTATGCCGTACAAATCAATACAAAAACGTAGATAGCGTATACACTACATGCAATGAACACAAACAAAACTGACAGGATATAACAGAATTGGTAATTACATCGTACTGTTGAAACAGAACATCTGCACACTACAGATAATCGTGTAACCTTATAACAGCAATACATAAAATGGAAAACAACAAAAGAGTCATATAAACATCATACTCTCTATACAGTAAGGCAAGCAGGTAAAAAGAAGTTACTATAACTAGAACAAGATCCATTCAGTATGACTGAGCAAAGAAATATTCCATATAGTTCCATGCAAGAGATTAAGAGGGAGCATATTAGCGAATGAGAATTCTGGAAGTGTCTTAACTGAACTGATTGAGGGAGCTGTTAAAAATATCTACGTCTGCAGAGCAGAAGTTAAACGTGCTCTGCAGCCTGAACAGCGGGCAATGTCGGTTACGGGAGCTGAGAGTACGGAAAGGATGACATTTTCTTGTGGTTTTAATAGGCACTTTTAGCTGGAGCTCCGAAAGCAGTTGCGCACTGCTAATTTGTCCATGTATGAGCTTAAAAAGAAATAAGAGGTCAGCTGTATCGCGCCTAGCCTTTAGCTCAGGCAGCACTTGCAAGTACCGTGCTCCAGAGTCAAGACGGTGATACTCGTGAGGGAAGCGATGTCTAAGTATGGACAGCAGCTTATTCTGCACTTTATCAATGGCCCTGCTGTTAGATTTGCATGTACCATTCCAGACAACCGAGGTATATTCCAGCACGGGACGACAGACAGTGGAGTACAGTTTCAGGAAGGAGTTTGCACGACGGAATTCTTTAGACATCCGGCAGACCATGCCAAGCGGCGGAGAGCTCGCTGTTTGATGAATCGAACGTGCGGTGTAAAAGTCAGCTGGTTATCAAAGAGCACGCCAGATCAGTTGTCGTCGAGATTCGAGGCGAAGTAACATCGTGAACGGAGTAGTGATAAAGCAGGCAGTCTGTTTTACGCGTGTATGACAACACTTTGGTTTTCGCGGCGTTCACTATCAGTTCGTTCTCTTTACACCAGAGTTTAAATGCATCCACGTCCCGCAGTCGCTAAGAGACGAAACTTCCCTAAAATCTTGATGTCATCAGCATAAAGTAAAAAAGAAGAATGCCTTATAGCAGCTGAAACATCATTGACAAATAAAGAAAACAAAAGAGGGCCTAGAACAGACCCTTGTGGCACACCACTTGAAACGCAGTAACGGTAGGATTGCTGGCCGTTAACATTTACGTAGCAGGTCCGCCCACGCAAGTAACTAATTAGGAGGTAAAGAATCGAATTATCTATGTTCAGGAGTGACAGTTTAGAAATTAACAATGGGTGACAGACCACATCAAAAGCCTTGCTCAGGTCAAAGTACACAGAATCAAGCTGCCTCCTATGATGAACCGCTTCGGACGCTCGCTGCATGAAAGAAACGAGGTTAGTGGTTGTGGAACGTCCGGACATAAACCCTTGCTGTTCGGAAATTAGTATGCCCTTAACACTGGAAGTTAAAACATCGTGCAACACAGTCTCAAAAAGCTTAGACGCCGCACAGAGTAGCGAAATAGGCCGATAGTTTCTAGCACTATCTTTAGCACCAGTTTTGAAGACAGGGACCAAGCGTGCTAACTTCCAGGCTGCTGGAAAAGTAGCAGATTGAATTGAATTATGAAATATAGCGGTTAGTATGGGAATCAGAAGCTCCCCATAGGTTTTTAATATTGCGGGAGGAATGCCGTCAGGGCCACAGGAAAATGACGGTTAGAGGCGCTTCAGGGCTTTCCGAACATCGCCCTCACTTATTCTGGGAACGCAGAAATTAGACGACGCAGAGGAAGAGTTGGACAAAATGTTAACTTCACCCTTTGGATATACTGAGCTGAAATGATCCGCAAAGGCATTAGCAACGTCCCCAATCGGGTTTCGATTGTCGTCTAGAAGGTTAACGATTTCGGCAACCTTGCCAGCAGATCGAGAGCGAACATACTGCCAGAAACGTTTCTGGTCGCGTGTAGCGCTGATTTCTACATTGGCTATGTAGTCTGACTGATCGCGATCATACAGCTCTTTACACAGGGCTCTGAAATACTTAAACTCTTTTTTCCAAGCTTCGGATTGCAGCCCACGAATTTTCTTGTATGCACGGGCTTTACATTTTAAAGCCTTTCGTAGTTCCGCAGAAAACCACTTCGGAAATTTAGATTTCTTTCTGGACGTTCTTGGTATAAACATTTGCATTCCTTGCTGAATAATTGTAGAAAGTTTCTCGACTTGGTCATCAAAACAGGGAAGTTTGACGAGGAGAGCCCAGTCAGTGTTACATAAGTAGTTATAAAAAGCAACGTAATCTCCAGCAGCATAATTGTACGTCGGATGTGCAGAATGGCCGGAGCATCTCGATTGCCCCGACACATACGGCGGTGAGATATGAAGGACAGGATGAAATTTATCGGGACGGACCAGCAAGGTATCCGACAGAGAAATGGTAAGGTCCGCCTCGTTGGAAAAGCAAAGGTCAAAAACATTACCACAAATGTTTTTACACCTATTACTTTGTTCCAGACCAGTGAAAGAAATAAAGTCTAACAGACAGTAGCCCTTCTGGGAAATGTAATGATGATCGTGTCTGACAGTGCGATCATCCCAGTCTACACCGGGAACGTTGTAATCCCCGCATATAAGAAATTTAGTGTCCGGGTAGGCATTAACAACATACTCTATTGATGTGACACAGCGCCGAAATTCGGCGTAGTTTATGGATGGAGGTATATAAAAGGTGGAAATTAGGATACTATTTTTTCTACCGCCGAGAACCCCCACCCACACTGATTCTGCAGCAGTTTCGAGGTCTGACCGACGATGGCAGTTCAACGACTTGTCCACCGCAATGAGCACTCCACCACCGCAATTTTTAGAAGTGGGGCCAGTACGTTCACTTCGGAAAACAAGATAATTATCGGTAAAATAATCGCTAGACGGAATTTCGGAGGATAGCCAAGTTTCGGAAAGGACGAGAACATTATGTGAGGACGAAGCTATAGAGAAAAAGAACTCAGCAGATTTGGTCCGCAAACCACGGACATTTTGGTAACAAACACTGATCATGCGGGCGAGGAAAGTTCAGACAGGTGCAGCATGGACTCACGTAGTACGCCCCGGAAGGGCTTGAAAAGACACTCATTTGGCCACAGAGCTGGATACTGCAGTAACTCAGAGCACACGTTGCTTACTGCAACATAGAAGGAGGCTAGGTGTTGTACTTAGTTTTTATAATAATATTAAATAATCAATCAATCAATCAATCAATCAATCAATCAATCAATCAATCAATCAATCAACCTTTATTTTCGGTGCCCAGGAACAACCCTATGGTCTTGGTGCTGGTACACCATACAAAACAAAAAAAAAACATTAAAATAGGTCGAGACAACACACAAAAACAACCTGTATGACATAAACAATAAAGTAAAGATAGTTACAGAAATCTTAGAAAGAAAAAAACGAAAAAGAGAAAACAAGAACAGAAAGTCAAAAAGGAAAAGACAGGCTTGGCGTTGCAAGCCATGACACTCGGCCAGCGAAACGTGCAATAGAGTTGAAAAATAGGAACTATACAAGCAAATATTGGATAAACATGACATAGAGTATACGTGTAAATCCAAGGTTTTTTAACAAACATGTTAGGAAGTTCCAAAAAAAAAATAAGAGAGAGAAAAAGCTTCAGCGTTACCAATACTGACACAAAACGTACAGATATTCAAGCAACACAAAACGAGGAAAACTGGAAAACAAGCAAATAATAATAATAATATTAATCACTCAATCAATCAACCAATCAATCAACTTTATTTTTGGTGCCCAGGATCTTGGTACTGGTACACCATATACAAGCATTCATAAAAACAAACTAAAATCAACACAACACAACACATAAAACCCTATATATGAAAGAAACAATAAAGTAAAAATAGTTACAGAGATCCCAGAAAGCAAAAAAGCCAAAAAAAAAGAAAGCCTAGTGTTAGAAGCCATGACACCCGGCCAGCAAAACGTTGAGGGCACGTGAAAAATTGAAAATACACAAGCAAATACTCAATGAACATGACGGAGATAGATCATACACATAAAACAAAGGTTTTGTAACAAGATCTTAGGAAGTTTCAAAGTGGAAAAACGAAGTTCAGCGTTACAAGCACTGACACTTAAACCGGCAGAAATTCAAGCAACACAAAATCAGGAAAAGTGAAAAACAGATAAGCAAGATGATGATTTGCATAGAATAAATACGGAACAGAAATGCGGCACATAAATGACATAAAGGCACTTAAGCTACAACAGTTTTCAATTCATTAGAGAACAAAGACAAAGAGCTCTGGAATATATCAAGACGATCGGAATATTCATTATATGCACATTGTATTCTGCAGATGGACGAGCGTCGTCTACTTAAAGCATCTGTTCTGAACGTTCGAAATCTTCGGAAAAGTTTGTTCGGCAAGTTGACATTGATAAGTGCAACCAAGTCATCACACAAAATATCACCATGAAGAAGTTTATAAAGAAAGATAATGTCAGCTCTCATTCGTCGACACGAAAGGGAAGGAATACTTTTGAGACAAGACATGCTGCCATTTGCGTCTTCTTGTACATCACGAAAACGGTGCCTAAAGATAGAAAGGAACTTATTTTGAACCCTTTCGATGCGGTCACTATTGGACTTGCAAGTTCCATTCCAAACAACAGAACCGTATTCGAGAAGAGGTAAGCAGAGAGCTGAATACAATTTTAAGAAAGGAAGAGGACTTTTAAACTCTCTAGAATACCTGCAAACAGCACTCAGACATCGAAGAGAGCGTCCGGTAATTTGTGTAACGTGGGAAGAGAAAGTCAGATAAGAATCAAATAGTACTCCCAAGTCCCGAATTTCGGTCACCCTCGGCAGTGCAGTGCTTGCTATTTTATAGGAGTATTGCAGCTGTTGAGTTTTCCTACTATAGGAAACAACTTTAGGTTTTGAGGGGTTCAAAATTAAGTCATTTTTGGTGCACCAATGATGGAATGACACGATATCAGCCTGAAGAGAATTACAGTCCTGAACATTACACACTTCTCTGAATATTTTCATATAATCAGCATACAACAAAAAAGATGAATTTTGAATGGCAGAAGCAACATCGTTAATGAAAATGGAAAAAAGAAGGGGGCCCAGAACGGAGCCCTGGGGTACGCCACTTGTTGCTTTGTATCTAAATGATGTTTGACCGTTAACACTTACATAGCAATATCGCTCCTGGAGATAGCAACGTATAAGACCCACTAAAGAAGCGTGAACATCTAACAGAATGAGCTTGGCAAGCAATAACGACTGGTTGACTACATCAAAGGCCTTGCTCATGTCACAGTAGACCGCTTCAAGCTGGCTTCTACCAACGACTGCTGGGACAGCCTGCTCCATGAAGCATGCGAGGTTTGTGGAAGTTGAGCGACCACGCATGAAGCCATGTTGATTAGGAATGAGGACGTGTTTAAGTGAGAAAGACAAGCCCGCATGAAGAGATAACTTGAATATTTTAGAGGCAGAACAAAGGAGCGACACTGGCCTATAGTTCATGGGGTCAGTTTTTGGGCCTGACTTGAAAACAGGGAATACACGAGAAATTTTCCATGAGCGAGGGTACGTGCCAGACAGGAGACAGTTATTAAATATTGAGGTGAACACAGGAACGAATATATTTGCATACGTTTTTAGAATTGTAGCATGAATACCATCTGGCCCAGAAGACAACGAGGGCTTTAGCCGCTTGATGCTGGTCCGCACGATGTTCTCATCCAATTGGAAACAAGCGGAGTTACCGTCCTGGTGACAAGAGACGCTGCCGTCATCACTACCACCGGTAAGCCAAAACAAAGAAGAAAACTGACGAGCAAAGCAGTCAGCCGCATCTGCAACCTCATCGCCGTTGGAATCCAGTACACGAATAGAGTCTTTCGTTGTACTAGATCTAGAATGAATATACTTCCAGAAGGTTCCCGGCTGATGAGTTGCTTTAGCTTCAACTGACGCCAGGTACAAAGCATGATCACGCTTGTGCAATAGTTTGCATAGGGCACTTAGGCGCCGGAACTCCTGAGCGAACTGATTCGCACCAGAGCGCTTCATCTTTCTGTGCGCACGTTTTTTGAGTTTCAGGGCATCCCGCAATTCAGAAGAAAACCAGTGTGGGAACTTGAACTTCTTTGGTAAATATTGCGGGATGTATTTCTTATACCCAACAGCACAATCTCAGTAAAACGGTCAACTTGTTCATTGACATCAGAGTGGTCAGTGACTGTTGACCAAGGGGCAGCAGAAAAGTAGCCATACAGCTCAACGTAATCTCCCCGGGCGAAAGCGTAGCGAGGTTGCACATTGCTTGAAATTACAGAACGGTGGAGCATTGTAGGAAGACAACAGGAAATAGAAAGAGGAGGATGATATTTGTCGGGTATTACTAAAGCACAATCAGAGCGCGACACATTAACGCCATCGAAGTTTGAAAAGCACAGGTCCAGAATGTTTCCACTGCAGTTTTTTATGTGATTACGCTGTGCCATAGAAGTGAAGACGAAAAATCTAGTAACCTATTACCCTTCTGTTGAAAGTGGTGGTTGTAGTGGGAACAGGTGAGGTGGCTCCACTGAACGCCAGGAGCGTTAAAATCTCCAAGGAGGAGGACCTTGAGGTCTCAATGAGTAGTGAGCACCTGTTCAATGGAGGAGACTAACTTATTGAATGCGTCAGGAACTACATCAGGAGGAACGTAAAAAACACCAACTAGAAGTTTTTCAGTTTTAGAGATATGAATTTCGACCCATAAAGACTCACCTGCGTTTTCAATATCGCTACGTAGCACACACGGGAGAGATTTGTTAACTGCGAGAAGTACCCCGCCCCCCTTTTGTTTGCATCCCGTTAAGGCACGATCATTACGATATACATGGTAATTTTGAGGAAAATAATCATTGGATAGAATATCAGGGCACAACCAAGTTTCAGATATAGCTATTAACGGAAAGCAAGAAGCCAGAACATTACCAAAAAATTCAGTCACCTTAGTTCGAACACCTCGCACATTCTGATAAAAAACATCTAAACTAGTCATTATTCTTTTTCTGATGTGTTGCGCTCAGAGCTGTGAAGCATGCCTTCGCGAAAGATGCCTTGAAACTCCTTAAAGAGGCAGTCTTTCGGCCAAACAGCGGGGGCATTCAAGCGCTCGAGGATAATAATAATAATATTAATATAATAATAATAATATTAATAATAATCAATCAATAAATCAATCAATCAATCAATCAATCAATCAATCAATCAATCAATCAACCTTTATTTTTGGTGCCCAGGAACAACCCTAGGGTCTTGGTACTAGTACCCCCTTATACAAGCATTCATAAAAACAAACTAAAATCAATACAACACAACACAGAAAACCATATATATGAAAGAAACAATAAAGTAGAAATTGTTACAGAGATCCCAGAAAGAAAAACAGCAAAAAAAAGGAAGCCTAGTGTTAGAAGCCATGACACCCGGCCAGCAAAACGCTGAAGGCACGTGAAAAATTGAAAATACACAAGCAAATACTCAATGAACATGACGGAGATAGATTATACACATAAAACAAAGGTTTTGTAACAAAATGTCAGGAAGTTTCGAAATGGAAAAACGAAGTTCAGCATTACAAGCACTGAATAATAATAATCAATCAATCAATCATTTATTTGCGTGCCCAGGAACAGCCGGGGGGGCCTTTGTGCTGGCGCTTGGAAACAGAAACACACGAAACATAGTGTACACATCTCTCAAATACAAAATAAAATACAAAAAAAACGAAAGGATAGCTTATGTTGAAGTTACGGAATGAAAGTCATTTAAGTGCATGAACTCAAGGATAAAAGACAAATGCAGAATAAGAAAAGTTGGCAGTTACGCCAATACAAACTCACAGACATGTTTGCGAAACAGAGTAGGGCAATCATTAAATATATCAAGGTATTCCGAGTACCGATTGTACGTGCATTGCAGTCGGAACACAGGGCACAAGACACGCAGACAATTGGGGTTGCAAAAGGTATCATGTTTCCTGGTCCACTTTTGCGGCACATAAAGACGAACATGTTGTAGCAGCTCACCACGAGACACTATGCCGTGCATAATTTTAAAGAGGAAAAGAATATCAGCCTCTTTTCGCCTGGAAGTTAAGCATGATAGCGTCAATGAAGAGGGCGATTCAGGGTTATAATTACTACTATCGCCAAAGCGATGGTTGAAGATAGATATGAACTTATTTTGGACCCTTTCTACAAGCCTATGGTTTGTTTTGCTCGTGCTGTAATAATAATAATATTAATAATAATGATCAATCATGTTTATTTACGTGCCCAGGAACAGCCAGAGGCCTGAGTGCTGGCGCACGGATAGTTACATGAAAACAAAATACAAGAAACATATTGCAAGAAACAAACAAGCGACAAGAGACACACAAATTGAAGCAGCGAAAATTACAGAAGTAAAGCACAGGCGGAGCTGGGTACAGGTAAAAAAGAAAAAAATAGGATGCCTTTGTGGCCCAGCCCATTGCAATGAATACACAACAAGCAGAGAACAAAGTTTGACAGTAAGACGAAAAAAACAATGACAAGAGTATAGAGACAAATGATAAGACAAGCATGATAAGTAAACAGTTTCAAAAATAAGCAACTACATTGGTTAAACAGAACTGCAAAGAAACCAAATTTCAGCAATGAAAAAAAAAAGCAAAACGAACGACAGAGATATCATAGATGTTTAACATACTGTATTCAACAGCGCAGTACGGTAAATTGTAAAGGAAATTTGAAAGATGTCAAAGCGTTCAGAGAAGCGGTTGTAGCAATTATGTATTCTGCGCACAGGAGAATGATTGGAGTTGCGCGCAGCGGTCACGAAATGCGATGCGACCTGGTGGGCCTTTGTGGAACACTAAACTCTAAACAGTTAAGCAGGTCCGCGCAAGAAAGGTCACCAAGAACAATTTTGTGAAGAAATTTAATGTCTGCATGCATACCCCTGCCGGTCAACGAAGGTATGGAAGGAACTATGGGTAACTCAGAATCAGGATGAAAACTGTGATTGCGATGACGGTTCTTAAATATGGATAAAAGCTTCTTGTGCACACGTTCTATTAATTCACTACTAGATTTGGAGATGCCGTTCCAGGCAACAGAAGCATATTCTAACTGGGGGATACATATTGCATTGTATAGCATTAGAAATGGATCTGGAGAAGAGAATTCCTTTGTAATCCGACACACATTTCCAAGACTTCGGAGCGCTCGCCGGTTGATGAGCCTAATATGAGAAGAAAAAGAGAGGGTACTGTAAAACAAAAAACCTCGAGGGCCCTAATCTCCTCAACCCTTTGCAAATGAGCTCCCTGAAAACAGTAAACGATGGGTTTTACGGATGTACGTGACAACCTTTGTTTTAGCTTGGTTTAAAATTAGGCAGTTTTTGCTGCACCAGACTGATAATTCCGACACATTACTCTGTAAGGCACAGCAGTCCTGAAAACTGCTAAAGTGCCTAAATAGTTTGACATAATCAACATAGAGAAGAAATGAAGATATGTTAACACTGTTCACACATCATTGATAAAGATAGAATACAATAGTGGACCCAGCACAGAACCCTGAGGTACACCACTCGTTGCTGTGTAAACACTAGACCTTTTGAAGTTTACATCTACGTAAAAGGACTGGTCAAGGAGATAGTTGGACAGCAAGGCAACCAGGCTTGCGTCAACACCGGAAGTAGTAAGCTTGTTAATTAATAATTGATGGTTCACTACATCGAACGCCTTACTGAGGTCAAAATAGATAACATCCAACTGGCCGTTTTCACAAACTGCAGCCAAAGCCTGTGTCATAAAGCTTGCAAGATTTGTAACCATCGATCGACCCGAGAAAAAGCCGTGCTGATTTGGTATCAGAGAGTTCTTGACGCAGGCAGCAAGAACGTTGTGCAGAGCTGACTCGAAGAGTTTTGAGGCGACACACAGGAGTGAGATTGGGCGATAGTTAGTAACGGCTGACTTATCACGAGGCTGAAATATTGGAAAAATTCGAGCAATCTTCCATGCACGAGGAAATTTGCCGAAAAGTAAGCAGTTATTATAAATGGAAGTTAGGACAGGCACAAAAATGTTGCCGTAAGCCTTCATGAGGGCTGCTGGAATTCCATCTGCACCACAGGAAAATGACGGTTACATCCTTTTAGGCTATCATTGACAAGTTTTTCATCGAACATAAGTGTACTAAAATTAGACATGATTTAACGATAGACGTTCGACGTTCGTCGGCAGTTGAAAGACAGAATGAAAGTACTGAGCAAAGCTCGTGGCAACATCCTCAACCTGCCCCAATCGGAATTAAGCAGGCTAATGTGTTCTTTAGACGCCTTAGAATGGCTGCGTAGATACCTCCAGAAGTCAGCCGGTTTCTGAGACGCAGACGCCTCTAACGACTCTATATAGAGCTGGTGGTCACGCCGGTAGAGGCTTTTACAAAGTAAGCGATACCGACTAAACTCCGCTGTCCACTTGTCAAGCCCAAAACGCTTGGCCTTTTTGTGGGCGCTGTCCTTAGGTTTAAGCGAACTTCGAAGTTCTTTAGAGAAACAGTGGGGAAATTTGGAATGAACAGGCTTATAACAGGGGATGTACTTTTCCAGGCCACTCCTGTTAATTTCAGTAAAACGTCGAATCTGCTCGTCAACATCATTGACATCAAAAACACTAGACCATTCAGCAGATGAATAAATGTGATAGAGCCCAACATAATCTCCACGCTTGACCGCATATCGCGGGACTGCACAATCGTCAACACCACCACAGCAATGCTGGGCAGCGACAGAGACAGAGACAATACGAGAGGGGTGAAACTTGTCAGGGTGTACAAGAGATATTTCGGAGGCAAACACTTGTATGTTTTTCAAGCTCGAGATGCACACATCTAGGACATTACCACGGAAGGTTTCTATGTGGCAGAACTGCTGGAAGGAGGTGAATGATTGAAAATCTAATAACCTGCTGCATTTCTGCGCTGCAGAATGGTTTTTCTGCTGAAATGAAATACTGTTCCACTGCATATCTGGGGTGTTGAAGTCCCCAAGTAGAATTAGCTTATGGTTGGAGTGTGAATTGGAAACATTTTCAATAGATATGAGCTTTCGATTATATTCAGCAGGTAAAATATCCGGGGGTATATAGAATGCACCGATGAGATGCTTCTCGCCCCTCTTGAGGCCTACCTCAAGCCAGACTGATTCCTCGGTCTCCAGGTCTGCACATCGCACGCATTGCACTGAGCGATTCATGGCAAAGAGAACACCGCCACCCTTTTGCTTAGGCCCAGTTAACTTTCTGTGACTTCTAAAATTTTCATAGGTCGGAGGAAAATAGTCGGAAGATGAGATATCATCGCAAAGCCAAGTTTCAGTAATAACAATAGTATAAAATTTGGAGCACAAATCTATTCTAAGAAATTCGGAGGACTTAGTACGTAGAGCCCGAGTGTTTTGATAATACATGTCGAGAGTGTCGTTCTTACTGGTCATTCTCAGAAGTTTCACAACTGTGACCATGCCAGGGTGGAGCTTGCCTTGGAACGGCTTGAAGAGGCAGCCCTTTGGCCACATTGACGGGTCGCACAGGCGCCTGAAACACTCTGCGTCAACAGTTACACAAAAAGAAGATTACGAGTCATACTTGGTTTTCAGGCGTTTGCTTGACAATGGAGTGACTTGCACATTCGACAAGTGGGCCAACAGTTGCCCAGATGTCGTGTTAGCCGACAACTTCGAAACAAAGATGACCCTGGAGCTCGGCGGTCGGCGTACCACAACCAACTCAGAAGCTTCCGATGCACCAACACGAGGAGGGCTTCTTTTGTTCACTAAGTTCGCCGGCGGGCCATTACTCGCAGTGTCGGACCGTAGAGGCGGATGCAAAGGGCAGTCCGATGGGGAACCCAAATCACTCAACGCCGCACTTGGTTGACCGCTGAATATAATAATAATAATATTAATATAATAATAATAATAATATTGCCGCATGCCTGGGACAATCTCCCTGTTTGGGTATGTGCCTTTCGGAACATTGGGTCTGAGAACAAGAAGAGGCTTGGGTGCTACCACGGCAGCTCTGGTTGTGCGTCAGCTTCGGTGCCGT
Organism: Haemaphysalis longicornis; assembly: GCF_048455015.1. Classification (NCBI taxonomy): domain Eukaryota; kingdom Metazoa; phylum Arthropoda; class Arachnida; order Ixodida; family Ixodidae; genus Haemaphysalis; species Haemaphysalis longicornis. The sequence continues at coordinate 12,400,216 of NW_027526225.1, read as the reverse complement.
CTGTAGGTCTTTTAAGCCGAGTAAATACTGCTTTTCTACCTTTACTCGTGACAATATTAATAATAATAACAATAATAATAATATTAATAATAATATTAATAAAAATATTAATATTAATAATAATAATAATGATAATAATCAATGAATCAATCAATCAATCAACCTTTATTTTGGGTGCCCAGGAACAACCCTAAGGTCTTGGTGCTGGTACACCATATACAAAACATTAATAAAAGGAACGTAGAACAGCACGGCACAAGACACAATATCCTCGATATGACAGAAAAAATTAAGTAAAAATACTTGGAGAAATTTAGAAAAAAAGCAAAAAAATAACAGTGTTGCAAGCTATGGCCCTAGGCCAGCGAAACGTTCAAGGCACTTGAGAAAAGGAAATATACAACAAAATACACAGTGCATATGATAGAGACAGAGTGTACATATAAAACGACAGTTTAGATTTCTGAAAAGTTACACTGCAATAAAGTATTAGCGTAAAACGAGCGATGCCTTTGCAATGTCCCATCTTGTCGAGATACACAAAAAACATAGCAACACGTTTGACAGAAAAATAGCGAAAAAAGAATGGCAGGATTACAGACATAAATGATCAGACCAACAAATCGCAGAGATAATAAAAATGACGAATGAATCAACAAATTAATTGTTTAATAGTGTTTACAGGAACGATGTGCTGGTGCGGAAAGAAAAGTGCATACCTAAGAAAAATATTGAAAATAGCATTGATTAGTCTGAACGAGAATGAGACACTTTGAGATACACACACGCCGACACTCGCACATGACCAGCGCACATATGCAAACAAGGCAAGTGTAAGACATCATTAAAACTCTGTACACTGAAACATGTAAACCGGAAAGAGATATTAGCTAAAAATCCCGCCACAATGAAGGCATAAAACCTACATACACAAGTGAATCATCGAAACAATTAGCATACATGCATAGATAAACCTAACCCCGGTAGAATAAAGTGTGTGAGTTGAAGTTACATACTCGGGCAAGCAAACTACTCCTGGTTTGTCAAGCTACGCAGTTCCTTACAAGAAGCTGGAAAGGGACGATGGAATACGTCCAAACGTCCTGCGTGCATATTGTATAGGTGCTGAATGCGTCCCACGGGACTCTTGACACAGGCGGGGACATGAAACGGTCTAGGTACCCTGGTGTTGCCTGTCGGGGTTCTCAAATTTATGGCCCCCAACAACTCGGTACAATCAATGAAGCTGTGGGCCAGTTTGTACAAGAATAAAAGGTCAGCCTTGGCCCTCCGGCTGTGTAGTTGGTCCATTACAAGCAAGCTGGCGGCATCAACACCAGGATAATCTTTAGCCTTCGAGGTAGCGTACCTATGTTTTAGTATTGGGAGAAATTTAGTTTGCACTCTCTCAATGGCCGCCGCGTTGGACCGACACATTGCATTCCAGAGGACGGATGCGTATTCCAATAAAGGGCGGCACATTGAGGTATAGAGCTGAAGAAATGTGTCTGGATAGTTGAATTCTCTGGAGACACGACATGTTGCACCCAGTGTTCGCAAAGCACGACGGGTATTCTCATTTGTATGAGATGAAAATGTGAGCTTAGAGTCAAACAAAACTCCCAAGTCTCTGATTTGACATACCCGATTCAGATCTTCTTCACTTATACGATAGGTGAAATTGATATCATCGGTTTTACGGGTATACGACACCACTTTGGTTTTTGCACTGTTAAGTATTAACTTATTTCGGTTGCACCAGTCCGAAAACGCGGCGATATCACATTGCAGTTGTGCACAGTCTGAGATGTTGGGAATCACTTTGAATATTTTAATATCGTCTGCGTATAGCAAGAACGATAAGTACTGAATTGCGGTCAAAACATCGTTGACAAAGAGTGAAAACAAAAGAGGTCCAAGGACAGAGCCTTGAGGCACCCCGCTGGTGGCTGAGTACGTTCCGGAGTGTAGCCCGTTACAGTGAACGTAGCAGTGACGACTGGTAAGGTAGTCACGCAGCAGATCTAGCAACGGATCAGGAATGTCAAGGTGGGAAAGTTTTTTACACAACAATGAATGGGAAACCACATCGAACGCCTTGCTCAGGTCACAGTTGTGGGGATCCTAGCGCCGAGCCATCGCGCGATCGCTAGGTTTGTGCTGTTGCGGGCGCTTTTCCCCTCTCTCCCCGAAATGACGGCTCGTCTCTGCGCCACTGTGTAGAGCCGAGCGGTCCTCTCAAACTCCTGCCTGAGGTGAAGGCTGCAGCGACCCTTGCTGCGATAAAACACTGTCACGCAGCGGGCGCTCCGCCCTGGTAGCGGAGCTAACCTCACCTCATTGGTCCGTTTGAACGAGGCCCGAACCCGACTCTCGCCGAGGACGCGAACGCGCGTCCTGCGCGGGGGTCCGTTCGGGGGGACGCTTCCAGGACGCCGAAGGCATTGGCCGAAGGTATGTGACGCTTTCTTTACCAGCCGGCGGCAACTCTGTTGCGCCGGCGAAAGCCCACCAGCCCTTCTGGCTGCGGCCCGTGCCAAAGGCTGCTCCTGTTGTCCCTACGCTTGCATATAGTAAGGCCGTACCTACCACTCGACGAACACGCCGTGCGGTACGCGCCTGTGAGCGAATGGGCCCCGTCTCCCTCGCTGCTGCGAGCCGATCTGGTCAGCACGGCGATGCGCGCGCGCACAACGTGCGCGCACCCCGGAATTTGCCCTGACAGAAGAGCCCACTGGCTCTGCGCCGACGAAACGTGCGCACTTGCGCGTGGCGCCCCATCGCCCCTTTCACCTAACGGGAAGTACGTACCTGTACTGTAAATTGTGTAATTGGGACTGTAAAATATGTCACTAAAATGTTAGTATAAAATAAACGTCTTCCCTCCGTACCCTGGGCATATTCCTTTGTCGCCCCTTTCTCCACCTGCCCAAAAGAGGCGGTGTTAAGTTAGCGCGACGGCGTTTCAGAATCGTGAGCGTGCTCAAATAGCTCGAACCCGCGGTGGTTCCTCGCAGTGTGCATGAATGCCTGCCTTGTGCAAAGCTAGCGTTATGCATATTGTGAGGCAGAGAGACCACAAACTGGCGCCCAACGTGGGGCCATTGGATCATTAGCCTTTGGCCGCTAATTAAGCTGAGTACGCAACCGGAATCAGTCTTGATGCTTCTCCGCTAGCGGTAGCTGCTACGGGGACGAGGCGACTGCCCCTCCGTAGGCAAGTGTGCGTGCACCCCTCGCTTACGCAGCCCCACGGGGCAGTGCGACGGTGCAACCGCGCCCTACTGTAGCGGCGGTATACGTATTCCGGGAGAAAGGCCACAGCCGCCACTCGGAGTAGTGCACGCGAGATGTATGCTTGTTGCCGTCCCTTGAGAGTAGAGCACGAACGTGGTAGTTGACGCGCTATCTCGTGCTTCGTAATCCATCGAGATTCATTGTCCAAGTGTGATTTTAGCCGGCGGCGCAAAAGCGTGTGCCCGTAAAGGAGGCAAAATTGACAGCCGTTGAGTGGAGGAAGAGGGCCCCGAGTTGAGAAAGGGCGCGCGGACACCCCGCAGAGAGGGGCAGGCGCTTTTCGCGAACTCCATGCCGCCGGAAAGCGGACGGGCCTCGGCGGCAAAATCAGGGGGAAGCGATGCCCCGTTGCATGGAGGTCGTATTCAGCCGAAAAGAGCTAGTAGCCGGCCAGCAGAATGTCCCGTTTTGTCGCCGGATTTGCGACGGTCTCTGGGAGACAAATTTTTTTAGTTTGATTTTTTTTTAGACGCCGAGACGCAGCTTGTCCTGCTGCGGACGTGCGCCGAGAGGCTACTTGTCTTGTAGCAGGCGCGGGAGGGGGGCGGAAGTCAGCGTGTGTCGCCGACGCCCCGGGGGGGACTCATTTGTGCTGGTCGGTGAAAGACTCGTGCTGAAGTACGTTGCCGCCGATAATGAGGCAATTGGCCCATTCAGTATGGTAACCCCCAAAGTTTGAGGTGCGCACTGCTGCGCTAAGCTCATGACGAACCATTCGCCGGGCATTTAGGCGGCTCCAAAGTTTTGGTAAACTGAGTCGCTCCGTGACCTGGCCCGGGACGAGGCGAGACATTTTCGCTGTTGCCGATCCTGCCATGTCTGTCAAACGGCGAGGGCGCACTGTGGGAAGCCGCCTGGAATTGTGAAGCCATTTGACAGTATGCGTCCTTGGCAGGTAGTCGCTTGCGACTTGAAGGGACCTTTGCCCAGAAGCAAGCAGAGCTTTACTTACGTGGTGTCACGGGCTGACCATTTGGCGCTAGAGCACAGTGGCTCTGCGCGGTGATAACAAGGCACCCACGCTTATCCAGGCTTCTCTCGGCCAGCTCATCAATTTAACGTCGTGAAGAGGTCACCTCAGTAATCATAGCACACTAAAGGGCAGGTACTTTCGCCGCCCGTGGTGACTTCACTTCTTTCAGTCTCAGTCAGCGCGGCCGCCCTGGCCGCCCCAGCCCATTGAGTGTGGTGAGTTTCCGCTACCCTCCAGCAAGTTGTAAGCAAATGTTTCTTTTTGTTTGGTTTGTAAGAATGTGCATGTTACGGGGCGTTGTTTGTCTTATCGTGTTTCACTTTATGCCTGCTGAGGGCGAATGGTGTATTTAGTACCCGTTTGTTTGGGTGACTATTTTGTGCGCGCGCTTTAGCGCACTGCACGTTGGAGTTGTGTTGACTTTTTTTACCATAGCGTGTAGCGTGAAGGAATTTTTTTTGCTTATTTATATTTTTCTGTATGGTCCGAGTGTTTGGCCTTGCTGAAGGCGTTAAGTGTTACTTTTTTTTCACGATGTAAAGTAGTCTGTCTTTTATGCGTTTTTTAAGTTATTTGTTTGGGTACAGGAACCCTCCTTAGTCTGTGCATGTAGGACGAAGTATGTACTATGGTTCTTTTTATTTACTTCTACGTAGCGAGAAAGGCTAGCATTCTTTTGGAGCTGCTTCTTTCGGGGCGTACGGTGTTGGCTGGAGAGCGAGGGTGAGAGGGTGGAAGCTCGGTCGGTCTTCGAGGACATCCCCTGCTCCTCGCGCGCGGGGTTCGAGAAGTAATGGGCTTGTTTTTGAAAGTGTCCGATGTCGACCTTTCGCGGCCCCGGCGTTCGGGCGAGCAGCGCGTACTGGAGGCCGTTGCGTGAACTGTGTGAACTGTGTGAAGTTGGGAGAGCAGGCCAGACTTTGGGGGACCATGTACTCAATGCCAACGGGAGGTTGTGTTTTCCTGGAAAACGCGGGCCGGGCGTATGCTACGAGTGGGGCGCACCGCGTTGTGGCGAAGGAACTTGGCCCCGGTGGCACGAACACTGTGACACGCATGTTGTGCGGGTATTCGAGAGTGCGTGTGGTGTGTGCCTCTGCCGGCTTCAGCGAACCCAACGGTGCATTCCGCGAGTGGCTTCGGCTTCGTCCGGTGCGGGCCGCCGTCACGTGGTGTCTCGTCGGTGTGGTGGAGGGTCCGCAGGTGCCCGTTTCTGGAACTTGAACGAGCCCGGAACAGTTACGCTGACTATGGGGGTTCAACGGCATGTAAGGCTGGCGAATGCAGCCGGGCTGCCCGGCACCGACGAGAGCGGGACTGGCGGCCAGTTGCGAGCTGCGGAAGAGGTGCCCTCTCCAGATGTGGACAATGTGGTGCCATATCGGAACCGCACCATGCGTCATCGGCACCACGGCTGTCGTCCGGAAGCTGCCTCGCTCGCGCTGGGCGGCAGCCACCACCCGCGCCGCTCGTCGCTCTTTGGCGGGGCACCCATCGAGTGCCACGGGAGGTATACACCTGAGCGGCGCCATCGCGGTCATCATACCTGTCGGCTGGCTGCTCAAGCCGCATGTCCTCCTGGCTGGTACCCCCCTCGTGGAGCTGCTATCTCGCGCAACGGTGAGGTCGTTCCAGCACTGGTGCCCACCATCTTCTCTCCTCGATTTTCCACAACGAACGTTTCCCCGAAAAACGTTTGTGCTCCCAACCGCCGAACTTTGCACAAGCCCTGCGGAACGGTGTCTCCCGAATTTTTTTTTTGCAAATATTATTTTCGCACCGCAGCGTAGTTTGTATAGCATGCCTGTGCCGTCTCTTTTGTCCTAATTCTTTATTGTCGTAGTGCGTGTTTCTTTTTTTCTTGTAATCCTATGTAGCATAGTATCGTCCTGCATGTATATACTATTATTACCGTTATTGTTATTATCATAGTGTCGCGTTCATTGTAATTGGATATTTTAATAGCTTCATTTTGTGTATGCATGTGGAACCGATTATGTATCTCAGTGTCGCGTGTAGTTTCCTGTGTGTATCATTCGTGCTGGAGGGGGGTAGTGTTGGTAGTGTAGTTTGTAAATATTTTGTATGGGCTGGGGACTGCGACTGCCCTGTGCATGCATTCTTTTCTACTCTTTGCCGTCTTTTGCATGCCGGGGCGATGGCCGGTCAACTCTTCTCAGACCGGCGAGGGCATTTAAGGAGAGGGGAGTGTGGGGATCCTAGCGCCCGAGCCATCGCGCGATCGCTAGGTTTGTGCCGTTGCGGGCGCTTTTCCCCTCTCTCCCCGAAATGCCGGCTCGTCTCTGCGCCACTGTGTAGAGCCGAGCGGTCCTCTCAAACTCCTGTCTGAGGTGAAGGCTGCGGCGACCCTTGCTGCGATAAAACACTGTCACGCAGCGGGCGCTCCGCCCTGGTAGCGGAGATAACCTCACCTCATTGGTCCGTTTGAACGAGGCCCGAACCCGACTCTCGCCGAGGACGCGAACGCGCGTCCTGCGCGGGGGTCCGTTCGGGGGGACGCTTCCAGGACGCCGAAGGCATTGGCCGAAGGTATGTGACGCTTTCTTTACCAGCCGGCGGCAACTCTGTTGCGCCGGCGAAAGCTCACCAGCCCTTCCGGCTGCGGCCCGTGCCCAAGGCTGCTCCTGTTGTCCCTACGCTTGCATATAGTAAGGCCGTACCTACCACTCGACGAACACGCCGTGCGGTACGCGCCTGTGAGCGAATGGGCCCCGTCTCCCTCGCTGCTGCGAGCCGATCTGGCCAGCACGGCGATGCGCGCGCGCACAACGTGCGCGCACCCCGGAATTTGCCCTGACAGAAGAGCCCACTGGCTCTGCGCCGACGAAACGTGCGCACTTGCGCGTGGCGCCCCATCGCCCCTTTCAGCTAACGGGAAGTACGTACCTGTACTGTAAATTGTGTAATTGGGACTGTAAAATATGTGACTAGACTGTTAGTGTAAAAAAAAATTCCCCCGCATTTCCGCGAAGGGGAGTTTGAGGAAGTGCGAAGCACGGGGTGATGCTATGAGGGGGAGTTTGTTGAAGTTTGGTGGCATTTTGCCCGTTAGTTACATTAACACCCCCTCGTGATCACGTTCGGCTTAACACGCCTCGTTTGTCCCTCTACGGAAATCTTGGTGAATTAACGTGTATGTTCGAGAGGAGGAGCGCACCGCACCGCAGCGCACCGCAGCTGCGAAGCGCCGACCGGAGTGAAGGGAGAGGAGGCCCCAGTCACGTGAGAGAATGTAGAACTAGCGGGTTTGTAGTATCACGTGTACAACACGCAGTTATCAAGCCGCTATAACGCCGCTGAGTCGCCAACGCACGCCGCTGACGACGTAGTTTGAATGCGTTAAAGATATAAGGCACGTTACTAACAGTGATGTCAACGTCGCGTCCGTGGCTTAGTCGGTAGAGCGTCGCGCTGCGGCCGCAAAGTCCGCACTTCGAAACCTGGCGCCGGATGCTGGTTTTTTTATATAGTCTAGTGGCCTGGCTGGCGCGCCGAGAGAGGGTGTTGCGAGCTGGAGAGTAGTAAAGGGGCTTTAGGAGAGTAGGCGAGGGGGGAGAAGGTGGCGCTATGCGAGCGCGACGATTCAGGCTCGCTTAAGAAGTGCATTCGCACTTATTCCTGGCCAATCTCCCACGTGGGTATGTGCCATGTCAGCGGCCAGGCAGCGCGCACCCATCTCCCCCCGTTGCTAAGGAAGACGAAAAGCGCGCGCACCCGCAGCTGTTGCTATGCGGACGGCGGAAGGTTCGGGGTCGCTTATAAAGTGCATTCACACTTAATAAACGTCTTCCCTCCGTACCCTGGGCATATTCCTTTGTCGCCCCTTTCTCCACCTGCCCAACAGAGGCGGTGTTAAGTTGGCGCGACGGCGTTTCAGAATCGTGAGCGTGCTCAAATAGCTCGAACCCGCGGTGGTTCCTCGCTGTGTGCATGAATGCCTGCCTTGTGCAAAGCTAGCGTTATGCATATTGTGAGGCAGAGAGACCACACAGTATACCACGTCAAGTTGGCCTCGGTCTTCCACTGCCTTTGACGCATGCTCCATAAAGGAAACTAAGTAGGTAGTGGTCGAGCGGCCACGTATAAAACCATGTTGATTTGGAATAATTTCATATCTTACTCTTGATGTAATGAGGGAATGAATTATAGATTCAAAAATTTTAGAAGCACTGCACAGGGGGGAAATCGGTCTATAATTTTTTGCATCTGTTTGTGACCCGGATTTGTGTACAGGTACAACTTTAGCAATTTTCCAACAGTTAGGAAACGTGCCAGTACTAATACAGTTGTTAAACACACATACAAGCACTGGAGCAAGGATAGGACTGAAAGCCTTGAGTAGAGCCATGGGAATGCCATCTGGGCCACAGGCTAGCGAGGGCTTCGCGTCCCGTAGGCTTTTCATAACGATTTCCTCCCCTACAAATGCCGCGTTCGGTGCCATACCGCGACAATTGGACATCGGAGCTAACGGAACGTCCCAGGTATCTCTATACACCGTTTTAAACTGCTGAGCGAACGCGGCAGGGACATCATCAATGATTACTCAATCGGAGTTAAGAAGATTAATGCATTCAGTGTTATGCTGGGGTGACCTACTGAGGATATATTTCCATAAATCTTTGGGGCCCCTTTTAAGATTGCTTTCTATGGACGTAATGTATGCAGCCCGATCCCGATCATACAGTTTTTTACAGAATGACCGGTATTCTTTAAACTCTAGCTTCCATTTTGTCTCCCCACTCTTTTGAGCTTTCCTGTGGGCACGCTCTTTGCCTTTTAGTGCTGACCGGAGTTCACTCGAGAACCAGAAAGGATACTTCGAAGATTTAGATTTCTTTAGTGGTATATATCTGCGCCTACCTTCTTGAAGTACTTTGGTTAATTCACTGGCCTGAAAATTTGAGTCATTTGACGCGAGGATTGCCGACCAATCATAATTCGACAAGTACTGGTAAAAACTGATGTAGTCACCTGGAGCAAAATTATACAGGGGGAATTCGGAAACACGTGGCTTGTCCTTTTGCACATCACTTTGAATAGGTAATACTATGGATAAGGGTGGATGGTAATTGTCCAGGGTAACCAAATCAGTAGGGATTATGTTGACACTGAAGTTTTCGATGTTTGAAAAACAAAGGTCAAGTAAGCTCCCAGCAGAGTTCACAACGTAAGGTTGCACTGTTCAAGACCAGTAAATGAAATGAAGACCAGTAAGGCTGAGGCCTTTTGAAGAACGTAGCTATTGTAATGAGAAATACTAAGGTCACCCCATTCTATTCCCGGCGAAAGTCATCAAGAATCACTATACGGTGTCTAGGATGTGAGGAAATTACATTTTCAATCAATGCTAAGCAAGTTTGAAAAGAAACCGGAGCTATGTTAGGAGCTAAGTAAAATGCACCAAGCAGGACGCGCTCGCCACCGATGCAACACAAGTCAACCCAGACCGACTCATCCTCTGTCTCCAGGTCTGCGCGCCTCACGCATCTGAATGAGCTATTGACGGCTATCAAAGCTCCCCCTCCCGTGCGTTTAAGGCCAGATGTGGCACGGTCAGTGCGGAACACATTGTAATAAGGCGGAAAATAATCTTTTGACGAGATACTGGGTAAGAGCCAGGTCTCCGTAAGAACAATCGCAGAAAAAATTGAGGAAGATACATTACAAAAAAACTCGTTTGCTTTAGTCCTTAGACCCCGAGCATTTTAATACAAAACGTTTAGGGACCTAATCATGAGTGACCTGTTCATTTTCTAACTCAGATGCGTGCAGATGGCGATCATGAAGAATTGCCTGGAAAGGTTTAAAAAGGCAGTTTGTCGGCCATAGGCCCGGGTCCTGCAGCTTCTTAAAGGCTTTGTCGTCAACTGCAACGTAAAATGAGGCATAGGATTCATACTTCGTTTTCAGCCGTTTGCACACCAACGGTGCGATCGCCACGCTACAAACATATGCCGACACCTGGGAAGACGATGTTTCAGGAACCAGCTTTGTCACGAACAGCACCTTCGATCGCCGATGTTGACTGGCGACCGACAATGTTGTACTTGTTGCATGTCCGATAATAATAATAATAATAACAATATTAATAATGAGGGAGACGTCAAAGGCAGCAGTCACCCAGAACAGACGTCGCAGAGTAAGTCTAAACGGGGCGTTTATTCCGAGATGCAATCGAGAATAGCAGCCGAGGAATGATGATGTGGATGGGTATGAGAAACAGATGAGGTGCGACATGATGATGATAATGGTCGTGAGAAGCAGACGGAGTGCAAGGTGAATTGGACACGGAAGTAGCAGGCACCTTCCATGTGTCCTTGAAGCGAGCACTATCGTAGCTTACACACAAATGCTCACACTTGCCCCCCCCCCCTCCGTGGAAGCGACCACCTGGGAGCATTCGTTCACAAAGTGCGAGGCGTGAACGGTTTCAGTCTAGATACCTGAACGATCTCCATGCCCCTGTAGCGGCGGTCCGTAGGGGTAGAAGAAGGCGCGACGCGATAATTAACCGGGGAGGTTTATTCCAGGATGGCGTAAGGGCCAAGAAATCGATTTAGGAATTTTTCACAGAGTCCAGGCTTGCGAATGTGCGTTCGAAGGAGGACCTTATCGCCCGGACGGAACTGTACGGCAGGATGCGTGGCGTCATAGCGAAGTTTGCGGTCGTGCCGGCAGGCGTCCGTGTTCAAGCGAGGAAGGCGACGGCAGTGATCGAGACGAGAGATAAACTGCTCGGATAACGGACTTGACGTAGGTACGGGAGCAGAAAAAAAGGTGGTGTCCAAAAGAAAAGATGGTTGGCGGCCAAAAACGAGGAAAATGGCGAATAACCAGTGGTCTTCTGAACAGCGCTGTTGTAAGCGAATGTAACAAACGGAAGAATTGCGTCCCAATTTGTGTGGTCGGGCTGGATATACATGAAAATACATGGAATACGGATATACATGGAAGCGTGCGGTTAGCCCATTTGTTTGCGGATGGTAGGCTGACGTGGTTTTGTGCACTGTGTTGGAGGAACGAAGAACTTCTTTAACAATGTTAGACAGGAAAGTCCGGCCCCGATCACACAAGAGGACTCTAGGGGCACCATGGCGCAAGATAATTGTGCGCAATAAGAAGTCGGCTACCTCAGCAGCGCAACCGGAACGAAGGGGAGCTGTCTAAGCATACCTTGTCAGGTGGGCAATGACCATCACCACCCAGCGATATCCGGCAGTCGTGGTAGGTAAAGGGCCATAAAGGTCTATTCTCACAGTTTCGAACAAAGCCGACGGGCAAGGCAGTGGCTGTAGGAGTCCGGCAGGAGCGGACATCGGGCACTCGCGCTGCTGGCACGAGACGCACGACGCAATGTAGCGGGCGACGCAAGTGGCAAGACCAGGCCAAAAAAACCGGCTGCGAACACGATCGTATGTCTTATGGAAACCTAAATGGCCAGCTGTTGCATCATCGTGCGAGGCTTGAAGTATCTTTGGACGGAGAGAGCGTGACGCAACAGGAACTCACCGGTAACCTGAGTGGTGGTGAATGGAACGGTGAAGCACTCCGCCGAAAAACCGAAATTGTTGAAGTTGACGGCGATAGCGGCTGTTCACGGGTGTTTTGGAGCCGATGAGCTGCTCTATAATTTCACGGAAGTAACAATCTGATTGTTGAAGGGCCACCAAATTTGAGATGTCGTCAGTTGCGATGTCGACGACAGAAGCGATGGTACGTAGTGCGCTATGTGAGGTAGTCGAAGGAGGGGCGTCAGAAGGATCTAGCGGGCATCGGGAAAGGGCATCTGCATCAAGGTGCTTCTTGCCGGATTTGTAAATTACTGTAAAGTCGTATTCTTGAAGTCGAATTATCCAGCGGCCGATGCGGCCGGTCAGATTTGAAGTGCGATGCACTTCTTAAGCGACCCTGAACCTGCGTCCACCGGCGATGTCCGCATAGCATACCCACGTGGGGGATTGGCCAGGAATCTCCTGGTCTTCCTTGGCAGCGGTTGGAGATGGGGATTGGCCAGGAATCTCGTCTTCCTTGGCAACAGGGGGAGATGGGCGCGCGCTGCCTGGCCGCTGACATGGCAAATACCCACGTGGGGGATTGGCCAGGAATCGGGCGTGAGAAGGGCTAATGCACCCGCCTAAAGGAGTACTGACACGAAATTTCAATGCTGAGATCCGCTCTAGCAATCAATTGGCGATGTCCGCATAGCATACCCACGTGGGGGATTGGCCAGGAATCTCCTCGTCTTCCTTGGCAACGGGGGGAGATGGGCGCGCGCTGCCTGGCCGCTGACATGGCACATACCCACGTGGGGGATTGGCCAGGAATCGGGCGTGAGAAGGGCTAATGCACCCGCTTAAAGGAGTACTGACACGAAATTTCAAAGCTGAGATCCGCTCTAGCAATCAAGTACAACGACAAAACAAATGGGTGTCTGTGAATAAATGCATCTTTCTTTCTTTGTAGTTGTGTGTGTGTGTGTGATCTCTCTTTCGCGAACATTACCGAACCGCGCAAATTCAACTCGTGCATTCGCACTTTCACATGCTTCCCCTCGGGGAAATGCGGCCAAGTTTTTTTTCTGGGACTGCAACCAGAAGAGAGCACGATGGTCTGCTACCACTGTGAAGTGAAGGCCGTAGAGGTATGGGCGGAATTTCTGCACCGCCCAAACAACAGCGAGACACTCCTGCTCGGTAATCGGGTAATTTTTCTCGGCATGGCTGAGAGAGCGGCTGGCGTAGGAAACAACCCTTTCTCTGTGTTGGTCATCCGTCTGCAAGAGAACAGCACCTAAGCCATGTCCATTGGCGTCCGTATGGGGAAGAACCGGTCGGGACTCGTCAAAATGGCACAGTACTGGACCGGAAGTAAGCGTTAAAGGCAAACGGAGCGATACCTTTCAATATATGACGCACCTGGTCAGCCTCTGGCATGGTTTCATCCACTTGGCGACAAAGAGCGACGACGTCCTCAATGTATGAGGCGAATGTCTCATCAGGGCATTGAATGCGTGAAGCAAGCTTTTGTCTGGCTACTTCTGCGCGAATGGACGGCGTGCCAAAACTTTTTCGTAGCTCCTGAGTAAAGCCAGTCCAGTCTGTGATAGTGTGTTCGTTGTTACGGAACCACGTCTTGGCCGCCTCGTGCAGGGAGAAGAAGACGAATCGGAGCTGGTTGCGTAATCCCACCGATTAAAGCTGCTGACCAAATTGTAGCTATCCAGCCAGTCGTCAACATCCTCACCTCGACGGCCAGAAAAACCTGGCGGATCGCGTTGGTAGCTGGTGATAGTAAACGCAGCAGGCATGGCAGCTGACGCTCTAGGGGGGGGGGGCTGTTTCAGCTCTCGTGCTGCATCCTCAGAGGCAAGCGCCTACCGGAACGGAGCTCCAGGTGTGCGACTGGGAAAGACAGAGGACAGGACCGAGGTGCACCTCTACCACTTGAGGGAGACGTCAAAGGCAGCCGTCACCCAGAAGAGACGTCGGAGAGTAAGTTGGAACGGCGCGTTTATTCTGAGAGGCAACCGAGAATACCAGTCCGAGGAATGATGATGTGGATGGGTATGAGAAACAGATGAGGTGCGACATGATGATGATAATGGTCGTGAGAAGCAGACGGAGTGCGAGGTGAATTGGACACGGAAGTAGCAGGCACTTTCCATGTGTCCTTGAAGCGAGCACAATCGTAGTTACACACAAATGCTCACAATAATAAAAATAGTCAATCAATCAGTCAATCAACCTTTATTTTCGGTGTGCAGGAATGACCCTACGGTCTTGGTGCTGGCACACCATATACAACACATTATTAAAAGAAACGTGAGACAGCACGACACAATACTCAAAATCCCCGATAAGACAGAAAAGCAAAAAGAAAAAAAAAACAGCGTTGCAAGCTATGGCACTCGGCCAGCGAAACTTTCGAGGCACTTGAGAAAAGGAAATATACAACAAAATACACAGTGCACATGATAGAGACAGAGTGTACATATAAAACGAAAGTTTTGATTTTTGAAAAGTTACACTGCAATAAATTATTACCGTAAGACGAGCGATGCCTTTGCGATGTCCCATCTTCTCGAAACACACAACAAACATAGCGACAAGTTTGACCGAACAATAGCGAAAAAAACAATGGCAGGAGTATAGACATATATGATCAGACCAACAAATCGCAGAGATAATAAAAATGATGAATGAAACAACCAATTAATTGTTTATTAGTGTGTCAAGGAACGATGTGCTGGTGCGGACAGAAAAGTGCATATCTCAGAAAAATATACAACATAGCATTGTATAGTCTGAACGAAAATAATAATCAATCAATCAATCAATCAACCTTTATTTTCAGTGCCCAGGAACAACCCTAAGGTCTTGGTGCCGGCACACCATATACAATACATTATTAAAAGAAACGTAAGACAGCACGGCACAACACACAAAATCCCCGATATGAGAGAAAAGCAAAAAAAAAAAACAGCGTTGCAAGCTATGGCACTCGGCCAGCGAAACTTTCGAGGCACTTGAAAAAGGAAATATACAACAAAATACACAGTGCACATGATGGAGACAGAATGTACATATAAAACGAGAGTTTTGATTTTTGAAAAGTCACACTGCAATAAAATATTACCCTAAAACGAGCGATGCCTTTGCGATGTCCCATCTTGTCGAGACACACAGCAAACAGAGCAGCACGTTTGACAGAACAATAGCGAAAAAAAAACAATGGCCGGAGTATAGACATAAATGATCAGACCAACAAATCGCAGAGGTAATAAAAATGATGAATGAAACAACCAAAATTGTTCATTAGTGTGTCAAGGAACGATGTGCTGGTGCGGAAAGAAAGAAAAGTGTATATCTCAGAGAAATGTAGAAAATAGCAATGTATAGTCTGAACGAGAATGAGACACTTTGAGATACACACACGCCGACACACGCACATGACCCGAGCACATATGCAAACAAGGCATTGCAATCAATGCATAGCAATAAGACACTGCTGACTGCCATGGAGACTACAAGTGTAATACAACAAGGCATGATTAAAACTCTGTACACTGAAACATGTAGACCGGAAAAAGATATTAGTTAAAGATCACGCCACAATGAAGGCATAAAACTTAGATACACAAGTGAATATCGAAACAATTAGCATACATACACAGTTAACCGACCCCGGCAGCATAAAGTGTGTGAATGGACGTTACATACTAGGGCAAGCAAACTACTCCTGGTTTGTCAAGCGACGCAGTTTCTTACAAAAAGCTGGAAAGGGACGATGGAATACGTCCAAACGTTCTGCGTGCGTATTGTATAGGTGCTGAATGCGTCCCACGGGACTCTTAACACGGGCAGAGACATGAAACGGTCTAGGTGCCCTGGTGTTGCCTGTCGGGGTTCTCAAATTTATGGCACCCAGCAACTCTGTACAATCAATGAGGCTGTGGACCAGTTTGTACAAGAATAAAAGGTCAGCCTTGGCCCTCCGACTGTGTAATGGGTCCATTACAAGCAAGCTGGCGTCATCAACACCAGGATCATCTTTAGCCTTCGCAGTAGCGTACCTATGTTTTAGTATTGGGAGAAATTTAGTTTGCACTCTCTCAATCGCCGCCGCGTGACCGACACGTTGCATTCCAGACCACGGATGCGTATTCCAATAGAGGGCGACACATTGAGGTATAGAGCTGAAGAAATGTGTCTGGATAGTTGAATTCTCTGGAGACACGACATGTTGCACCTAGTGTTCGCAAAGCACGACGGGTAATCTCATTAGTATGGGCTGTAAATGTGAGCTTAGAGTCAAACAAAACTCCCAAGTCTCTGATTTGGCATACCCGATTCAGATCTTCTTCATTTATGCGATAGGTGAAATTGATATCATCTGTTTTACGGGTAGAAGACACTACTTTCGTTTTTGCACTATTGAGTATCAACTTATTTCTGTTGCACCAGCCCGAAAACACGGCGATATCACATTGCAGTTGTGCACAGTCTGAGATGTTGCCAATAACTTTGAATATTTTTATATCGTCTGCGTATAGCAAGAACGATGAGTACTGAATTGCTGTCGAAACATCGTTGACAAACAGTGAAAACAAAAGAGGACCAAGGACTGAGCCCTGAGGCACCCCGCTGGTGGATGAGTACGTTCCGCAGTGTTGCCCGTTACAGTGAACATAGCAGTGACGACTGGTAAGGTAGTCACGGAGCAGATCCAGCAACGGATCAGGAATGTCAAGGTGGCAAAGTTTTCTACACAACAATGAATGGGAAACCACGTCGAACGCCTTGCTAAGGTCTTGCTAATAATACCAATAATAATAATAATCAATCAATCAATCAATCAATGAATCAATCAATCAATAAATAAATCAATCAATCATTTATTTGCGTGCCCAGGAACAGCCGGGGGGGCCTTTGTGCTGGCGCACAGAAACAGAAACACACGAAACATAATGTACACATCTCTCAAATACCAAATAAAATACAAACAACAAAAAAACGAAAGGATAGCTTATGTTGAAGTTACGGAATGAAAGTCATTTAAGTGCATGAACTCAAGGATAAAAGACAAATGCAGAATAAGAAAAGTTGGCAGTTACGCCAATACAAACTCACAGACATGTTTGCGAAACAGAGTAGGGCAATCATTAAATATATCAAGGTAATCCGTGAACCGATTGTACGTGCATTGCAGTCGGAACACAGGGCAAAAGACACGCAGACAATTGGGGTTGCAAAAGGTATCATGTTTCCTGTGCCACTTTTGCGGCACATAAAGACGAACATGTTGTAGCAGCTCACCACAAGGCACTATGCCGTGCATAAGTTTAAAGAGGAAGAGAATATCAGCCTTGTTCCGCCTGGAAGTTAAGCATGATAGCGTCAATAAAGAGGGCGATCCAGGGTTATAATTACTACTATCGCCAAAGCGATGGTTGAAGAAAGATATGAACTTATTTTGGACCCTTTCTACAAGCTTACGGTTTGTTTTGCTGGTGCTGTTCCAGACAACAGATGAATATTCAAGCTGAGGACGACATATAGTTGTGTAGAGCTTGAGAAGAGAAATCGGCTCCTCGAACTCCTTGGACACGCGACAGACTACGCCAAGCGATCGAAGAGCTCTACGAGTAATTACCTGAATATATGGAGAGAAGCTCAGTTTACAGTCGAAAGTGACGCCTAGGTAATTAACCTCTACCACACGTGGGAGTAATTCACCGTTGATGTTATAGGGAAACAAGATGTTGTCAGTCTTTCCTGTGTATGTAACTACCTTAGTTTTAGATGTATTAATGAGGAGTTTGTTGCATGAGCACCAATGCGAGAAGGACGACATTGCTCTCTGGAGAGCGCAACAGCTGGCA
This sequence comes from Haemaphysalis longicornis, assembly GCF_048455015.1. Classification (NCBI taxonomy): domain Eukaryota; kingdom Metazoa; phylum Arthropoda; class Arachnida; order Ixodida; family Ixodidae; genus Haemaphysalis; species Haemaphysalis longicornis. The sequence continues at coordinate 12,382,541 of NW_027526225.1, read as the reverse complement.
GTGTTGGAAACAGATTTAAATATTTTTACATCATCGGCATATAAAAGAAAATTACAATCATTAAATATTGTCGCGACATCATTTATAAAGATTGAGAAGAGAAGTGGCCCGAGAACTGAGCCCTGAGGGACACCACTGGTGACCTCGTAGGAAAGAGAAGACTGTCCATTTACATGCACGAAACATGACCTATCACACAGATAATTGCATATAAGAGATATCAGGCATGGTTGTATATCAAGCTCAGATAGTTTTTTCGCTAAGAGCTCGCGGCAGACGACATCAAAAGCGTTGCTTAAATCAAAGTAGACTACTTCAAGTTGACCTCTCCCTAGCAGAGCTTCCGAAGCATGCAGCATGAAGTTGACGAGATTGGTAGTGGTCAATCGGCCCGCGAAAAAATCATGCTGTTCAGGTAATAATATGGTATTTATACTGAATGTGAGCAGTTTATGCAGTATTGATTCAAACAATTTAGAAGCAGCACATAGAATAGATATCGGTCGGTAGTTCGTGGGGTCCAATTTAGAACCTGTCTTAAATACAGGAACAACCCTTGCATTCTTCCAACGAGCGGAGAACTTGCCAGACTTGAGAGAAGTTTGAAATATACACGTCAATACTGGAACTAGGATATCACCAAACGCTTTCAGTACGGCAGAAGGAATGCCGTCAGGGCCGCATGAAAATGACGATTTCAATTGTTTCCGAGCTTTCAAAACGAGACTTTCTGAAACCAACACTTCTGAGTTTTTACAGTAACCTAGAGACTGTGGAGGGGGGCAAGCTGCACTGTTGTTGCCATAAGTGGAACGGAATTGTCACGCAAAGGCATTGGCAACGTCCGATATGCTCTCTCCTCGTTCTTCGATGAGGTTAATATTCCCAGGTGAATTTTTACATGTTTGAGAACGGACGTGGCCCCAGAAAGCTTTTGCATTGCGTGTTGCATTAGCCTCAACCGCGCCAATGTAATTCGACCTATCGCGCCTAACCAGACATTTACAAACAGATCTGAGTTGACGAAACTCATTCTGCCACCTTTCCTGCCCCGTTTTCTTAGCTTGCTTGTGCGCTCGATTTTTCCTCCTCAATAATAATCAATCAATCAATCAATCAATCAATCAATCAATGTTTATTATAGTGCCCAGGAACAGCGGAGGCCTTCGTGCTGGAGCACTCAGAGTGGAAAATGCAGCACTGTAGGACATCAACAATTTGCTAATAAACACTCAGTGAGCAAAAAAAAAAGAACAAAGAAAGACCTACAAAAAATGGCAAAGAAGATTAGAAATAAAATAGTGCTATCCAACCGACTTTACACAATCAAGTCGTGCTGGCGAATAGAAAAGGTATAAGACAGCAATGAAATACATCAACAGCTGGCAAAAGAACAGTGAGTGAGCAAAAAATAAGAAGAAACTACAACTTGAAAGAGAATAAAAATACCGTAGTGTAAATCAATCAATGAATCAATCAATGAATCAATGTTTATTATAGTGCCCAGGAACAGCGGAGGCCTTCGTGCTGGAGCACTCAGAGGGGAAAATGCAGCACTGTAGTACATCAACAATTTGTTAATAAACACTCAGTGAGCAAAAAAAAGAAAGAAAGACCTACAAAAACGGCAAACAAGATTACAAATAAAATAGTGCAATCCAACCGACTTTACACGATCAAGTCGTGCTGGCGCACAGACAAGGTATAAGACAGCAATGAAATGCATCAACATCTGGCAAAAGAACAGTGAGTGAGCAAAAAATAAGAAGAAACTACAACTTCAAAGAAGAATAAAAATACCATAGTGTAATTTTAGGCAACATTACACCATCAATAGAAACTGTAATGTCTGGTCAGTTGCAAGAAGACATCTTACAATAAGCGTAACTATACGGAAGGGTGAGTGAAAAGAAGAAAGTTTTTACAAGATTCGGGAAGCGTACATTTTCAGTTTCAAATGGACGCATAAAGTGAATATGGCAACTTTTAATGATAAAAACGGCAGAAAAAGAAAAATTCTACGATAATTACAGTCGCAGTATCAGCACAATACACGAATAACCAGGAACAAGGACAAGCTCGGTGAAGTCAATGAATAATAATAATAATCAATCAATCAATCAATCAATCAATGTTTATTAGAGTGCCCTGGAACAGCCGAGGCCTTCGTTCTGGCGCACGGAGGAAGACAAAATGCGGCACTAATATACAGCAGAAACTCACAATATAAACAGTCAACAAGAAGACCCAGCGAAGAAAAAAAAAGCAGTAAAACCCTAAGGATAATAAAAAGGTATTTCAAACACAATTAGACGATTAAGAAACTCTACTGGTGGATCAATGGCAAAAGTTTATGGAACAATGGTCACAGCAGTTGGGTGAAGTAAGCAGACATAAAAACGTATTCGCAGATATAGGCGAAAACACAAAGCTTCAATTAAACATGAATGTATGAAACAAAATACAGGAACTGGTTTATGAAAAACAGCAACAGAAGATGGAAAGTACCAGACACATCACAATAAATCGGGTGCGATGGAAAGCAAGTAGCATACCGTAGTATATGACAAGTCGATGAAGCAGTTACAGCCACAAAGTCACGAATATATTGGACTTACAAACCAGAAACAAGAACTATGAAGAGATTTCATACATAAAAACCATATAAAAAACAATAAAAAAATGCCGAAAAGAAGAGTAATTATTGTATCACAGCTAACAACCCAGTCAAAAACTCCCGAAGGGGACGTTGAAATATATAAAGTTTCCCATAGTGACAGTTATAGAGACGTTGCACTATTTGGAGGGGGGAATGGTTGTTGAGTGCTGTAGCATTATGGGAAGGGGGGGTAAACGTTGTTTTTGGAAAACACGAAGGCTGACTTGTGCAAGTAGTTCCTGGCATGTGATAATACCATGAAGCAGTTTATATAGAAAAAGAAGATGTAGGCGGGTTCGCCGACAACTCAGAGAGACAGGCAATGGGAATCTGGATACTGCTAAGGCAGTCTCGGGAGGCCCAGAGGAAAAACGATGCCTGTATATTGATAGAAATTTGGTCTGAACACGTTCTATACGTTGGCTGTTAGAATGACAGGTTCCATTCCATACGACAGAGGCATATTCTAGTTGAGGAATACAAAGTGTTTTGAATAGTTTCAGGAATGAATTAGGGGACCGAAAGTCCCGTGAAAATCTGCATGCAGCACCAAGAGAGCGAAGAGCCCGCCGAGTAAGTTGATCGACATGGGGCGAGAAAGTTAAGGCGCTGTCAAAGAGCACTCCAAGGTCTCTGATACCATCAACTCTAGACAGGGGGCCGCCGTCAATGGTGTAAGGAAAGTAAAGGATGTTTGTTTTTCGGCTATAAGAGATGACCTTTGTTTTCTTTGGATTAAGAGTTAATCTATTCTTTGAACACCATTTAGAGAACAAGGACACATCTTTGTTTAGGGAAACACAGTCCTCAGCAGACTTAATACGTTTGAATATTTTGATGTCATCAGCATAGATTAGGAACGAAGACTTCTTGATTGCAGCTGACACATCGTTTATAAAAATAGAAAACAACAGAGGGCCCAACACAGAGCCTTGGGGCACACCACTTGTTGTCCTGTACATAGCGGACTTCCTGCCGTTAACACTCACATAACAAAACCGATTGTGTAGGTAACTCCATAACAATGCCACGAGTGGTGCATCAACGCCAGACAGTAAAAGCTTATTAAGTAACAACGAGTGGCAGACAACATCGAATGCCTTGCTCAGGTCACAGTATACAACGTCCAACTGGCCCCTCTCTGAAACTGCTGCGGAGGCCTGCTCCATGAAGCAGGCGAGGTTTGTTGTTGTCGACTTTCCCGATATAAAACCATGCTGGTTAGGTATAAGGACGTTTTGTACAGAACTTTATAAGACTTTGTGAAGCGCTGTCTCAAACAGCTTGGAGCAGGCACAAAGGAGAGAAACACCCTATAATTTGTTGCGTCAGACGTCGGACCTGTCTTTAAAATTGGACGCACTCGAGAGATTTTCCACGTGCGGGGGAACACGTTTGTTTTTAGACAATTATTGAATATAGAAGTTAGAACAGGCACAAAAATACTGCCATAATAATAATAATAATAATAATCAATCAATCAATCATTTTTTTGCGTGCCCAGGAACAGCCGGGGGGCCTTTGTGCTGGCGCACGGAAACAGAAACACACGAAACATAATGTACACATCTCTCATTACAAAATTACATAAAAATACAAAAAAATGAAAGGATAGCTTATGTTGAAGTTACGGAATGAAAGTCATTTAAGTGCATGAACTAAAGGATAAAATAAAAATGCAGAATAAGAAAAGTTGGCAGTTACGCCAATACAAACTCACAGACATGTTTGCGAAACAGAGTAGGGTAATCATTAAATATATCAAGGTAATCCGAGTACCGATTGTACGTGCATTGCAGTCGGAACACAGGGCACAAGACACGCAGACAATGGGGGTTGCAAAAGGTATCATGTTTCCTGGTCCACTTTTGCGGCACATAAAGACGAACATGCTGTAGCAGCTCACCACAAGACACTATGCCTTGCATAATTTTAAAGAGGAAGAGAATATCAGCCTTGTTCCGCCTGGAAGTTAAGCATGATAGCGTCAATGAAGAGCGCGATCCAGGGTTATAATTACTACTATCGCCAAAGCGATGGTTGAAGATAGATATGAACTTATTTTTGACCCTTTCTACAAGCTTACGGTTTGTTTTGCTTGTGCTGTTCCAGACAACAGATGCATATTCAAGCTGAGGACGACATATAGTTGTGTAGAGCTTGAGAAGAGCGGCTCCTTGAACTCCTTGGACACGCGACAGACAACGCCAAGCGATTGAAGAGCTCTACGAGTAATTACCTGAATATGTTGAGAGAAGCTCAGTTTACTGTCGAAAGTGACGCCTAGGTAATTAACCTCTACCACACGTGGGAGTAATTCTCCGTTGACGTTATAAGGAAACAAGATGTTGTCAGTCTTTCGTGTGTATGTCATTACCTTAGTTTTAGATGTATTAATGAGGAGTTTGTTGCATGAGCACCAATGCGAGAAGGACGAGATTGCTCTCTGGAGAGCGGGACAGCTGGCAGTAGTTGGAAACAGATTTAAATATTTTAACATCATCGGCATATAAAAGAAAATTACAATCATTAATATTGTCGCGACATCATTTATAAAGATTGAGAAGAGAAGTGGCCCGAGAACTGAGCCCTGAGGGACACCACTGGTGACCTCATAGGAAAGAGAAGACTGTCCATTTACATGCACGAAACATGTCCTATCACACAGATAATTGCATATAAGAGATATCAGGGATGGTTGTATATCAAGCTCACATAGTTTTTTGGCTAAGAGCTCGTGGCAGACGACTTCAAAAGCCTTGCTTAAATCAAACTGGACTATATCAAGTTGACCTCTCCCTTGCGCAGCTTTCGAAGCATACAGCATGAAGTTGACGAGATTGGTAGTGGTCGATCGGCCCGCGAAAGAACCATGCTGTTCAGGTAATAATGTGGTATTTATACTGAATGTGAGTAGTTTATGCAGTATTGATTCAAACAATTTAGAAGCAGCGCATAGAATAGATATCGGTCGGTAGTTCGTAAGGTCCAATTTAGAACCTGTCTTAAATACAGGAACAACCCTTGCATTCTTCCAACGAGCGGGGAACTTGCCAGACTTGAGAGAAGTTTGAAATATACACGTCAATACTGGAACTAGGATATCACCAAACGCTTTCAGTACAGCAGAAGGAATGCCGTCAGGGCCGCATGAAAATGACGATTTCAATTGTTTCAGAGCTTTCAAAACGAGACTTTCCGAAACCAACACTTATGAGTTTTTACAGTAACCTAGAGATTGTGGAGAGGGGCAAGCTGCACTGTTGTTGCCATAAGTAGAGCGGAATTGTCGCGCAAAGGCATTGGCAACGTCCGATATGCTCTCTCCTCGTTCATCGATGAGGTTAATGTTCCCAGGTGAATTTTTACATGTTTGAGAACGGACGTGGCCCCAGAAAGCTCTTGCATTGCGTGTTGCATCAGCCTCAACCGCGGCAATGTAATTCGACCTATGGCGCCTAAACAGACATTTACAAAGAGATCTGAGTTGACGAAACTCATTCTGCCACCTTTCCTGCCCCGTTTTCTTAGCTTGCTTGTGCGCTCGATTTTTCCTCCCCAATAATAATCAATCAATCAATCAATCAATCAATCAATCAATCAATCAATCAATCAATCAATCAATCAATCAATGGTTATTATAGTGCCCAGGAACAGCGGAGGCCTTCGTGCTGGAGCACTCAGAGGGGAATATGCAGCACTGTAGGACATCAACAATTTGCTAATAAACACTCAGTCAGCAAAAAAAAAAGAGAAAGAAAGACCTACAAAAAACGGCAATGAAGATTCGAAATAAAACAGTGCTATCCAACCGACTTGACACAATCAAGTCGTGCTGGCGAACAGAAAAGGTATAAGACAGCAATGAAATGCATCAACAGCTGGCAAAAGAACAGTGAGTGAGCAAAAAATAAGAAGAAACTACAACTTCAAAGAAGAATAAAAATACCATAGTGTAAATAACAACAATATTAATAATAATAGTAATAATAATAATAATAATCAATCAATCAATCATGTTTATTTACGTGCCCAGGAACAGCCAGAGGCCTGAGTGCTGGCGCACGGATAGTTACATGAAAACAAAATACACGAAACATATTGGAAGAAACAAACAAGCGACAAGACACACACAAATTGAAGTAGCGAAAATTACAGAAATAAAGCACAGGTGGAGCCTGGGTACAGGTAAAAAAGAAAAAGAAGATGCCTTTGTGGCTCAGCTTATTGTAATGAATACACAACAAGCAGAGAACCAAGTTTAACAGTAAGACGACAAAAACAATGACAAGAGTATAGAGACAAATGATAAGACAAGCATGATAAGTAAACAGTTTCAAAAACAGGCAACTATATTGGTTAAACAGAACCACAGAGAAACCAAATTTCAGCAATAAAAAAAAGAAAACCGAACGACAGAGATATCATAGATGTTTAACATACTGTGTTCAACAGCGCAGTACGGTAAATTGTAAAGGAGCTTTGAAAGATGTCAAGGCGTTCAGAGAAGCGGTTGTAGCAATTCTGTATTCTGCGCGCAGGAAAATGATTGGAGTTGCGCGCAGCGGTCAAGAAAGGGCGATGCGACCTGGTGGGCCTCTGTGGAACACTAAACTCTAAACAGTTAAGCAGGTCTGCGCAAGAAAGGTCACCATGAACAATTTTGTGAAGAAATGTAAGGTCTGCACGCATACGTCTGCAGGTCAACGAAGGAATGGAAGGAACTATGGGTAAGTCAGAATCAGGACCTGGACTGTGATTGCGATGACGGTTCTTAAATATGGATAAAAGCTTCTTGTGCACACGTTCTATTAATTCACTACTAGATTTGGAGATGCCGTTCCAGGCAACAGAAGCATATTCTAACTGGGGGATACATATTGCATTGTATAGCATTAGAAATGGATCTGGAGAAGAGAATTCCTTTGTAATCCGACACACATTTCCCAGACTTCGGAGCGCTCGCCGGTTGATGAGCCTAATATGAGTAGAAAAAGAGAGGGTACTGTCAAAAAAAAACCTCGAGGGCCCTAATCTCCTCAACCCTTTGCAAATGAGCTTTCTCTATACTGTAGGAAAACAGTAGACGATGGGTTTTCCGGATGTACGTGACAACCTTTGTTTTAGCTTGGTTTAAAATTAGGCAGTTTTTGCTGCACCAGACCGATAATTCCGACACAGTACTCTGTAAGGCACAGCAGTCCTGAAAACTGCTAATGTGCCTAAATAGTTTGACATAATCAACATAGAGAAGAAATGAAGATATGTTAACACTGTTCACACATCATTGATAAAGATAGAATACAATAGTGGACCCAGCACAGAACCCTGAGGTACACCACTCGTTGCTGTGTAAACACTAGACCTTTTGAAGTTTACATCTACGTAAAAGGACTGGTCAAGGAGATAGTTGGACAGCAAGGCAACAAGGCTTGCGTCAACACCGGAAGTAGTAAGCTTGTTAATTAATAATTGATGGTTCACTACATCAAACGCCTTACTGAGGTCAAAATAAATAACATCCAACTGGACGTTTTCACAAACTGCACCCAAAGCCTGTGTCATAAAGCTTGCAAGATTTGTAACCATCGATCGACCCGAGAAAAAGCCGTGCTGATTTGGTATCAGAGAGTTCTTGACGCAGGCAGCAAGAACGTTTGAGGCGACACAAAGGAGTGAGATTGGGCGATAGTTAGTAACGGCTGATTTATCACGAGACTGAAATATTGGAAAAATTCGAGCAATCTTCCATGCACAAGGAAATTTGCCGAAAAGTAAGCAGTTATTATAAATGGAAGTTAGGACAGGCACAAAAATGTTGCCGTAAGCCTTCATGAGGGCTGCTGGAATTCCATCTGCACCACAGGAAAACGACGGTTACATCCTTTTAGGCTATCATTGACAAGTTTTTCATCGAACTAAGTGTACTAAAATTAGACATGATTTAACGATAGACGTTCGACGTTCGTCGGCAGTTGAAAGACAGAATGAAAGTACTGACCAAAGCTCGTGGCAACATCCTCAACCTGTTCCACATCGGAATTAAGCAGACTAATGTGTTCTTTAGACGCCTTAGAATGGCTGCGTAGATACCTCCAGAAGTCAGCTGGTTTCTGAGACGCAGAAGCCTCTAACGACTCTATATAGAGCTGGTGGTCACGCCGGCAGAGGTTTTTACAAAATAAGCGATACCGACTAAACTCCGCTGTCCACTTGTCAAGCCCAAAACGCTTGGCCTTTTTGTGGGCGCTGTCCTTAAGTTTAAGCGAACTTCGAAGTTCTTTAGAGAAACAGTGGGGAAATTTGGAATGAACAGGCTTATAACAGGGGATGTACTTTTCCAGGCCACTCCTGTCAATTTCAGTAAAACGTCGAATCTGCTCGTCAACATCATTGACATCAAAAACACTAGACCATTCAGCAGATGAATAAATGTGATAGAGCCCAACATAATCTCCACGCTTGACCGCATATCGCGGGACTGCACAATCGTCAACACCACCACAGCAATGCTGGGCAGCGACAGAGACAGAGACAATAAGAGAGGGGTGAAACTTGTCAGGGTGTACAAGAGATATTTCGGAGGCACACAGTTGTATGTTTTTAAAGCTCGAGATGCACACATCTAGGACATTACCACGGAAGGTTTCTATGTGGCAGAACTGCTGGAAGGAGGTGAATGATTGAAAATCTAATAACCTGCTGCATTTCTGCGCTGCATAATGGTTTTTCTGCTGAAATGAAATACTGTTCCACTACATATCTGGGGTGTTGAAGTCCCCAAGTATAATTAGCTTATGGTTGGAGTGTGAATTGGAAACATTTTCAATAGATATGAGCTTTCGATTATATTCAGCAGGTAAAATATCCGGGGGTATATAGAATGCACCGATGAGATGCTTCTCGCCCCTCTTGAGGCCTACCTCAAGCCAGACTGATTCCTCGGTCTCCAGGTCTGCACATCGCACGCATTGCACTGAGCGATTCATGGCAAAGAGAACACCGCCACCCTTTTGCTTAGGCCCAGTTAACTTTCTGTCACTTCTAAAAATTTCATAGGTCGGAGGAAAATAGTCGGAAGATGAGATATCATCGCAAAGCCAAGTTTCAGTAATAACAATAGTATAAAATTTGGAGCACAAAACTATTCTAAGAAATTCGGAGGACTTAGTACGTAGAGCCCGAGTGTTTTGATAATACATGTCGAGAGTGTCGTTCTTACTGGTCATTCTCAGAAGTTTCACAGCTGTGCACCAAGCCAGGGTGGAGCTTGCCTTGGAACGGCTTGAAGAGGCAGCCCTTTGGCCACATAGACGGGTCGCACAGGCGCCTGAAACACTCTGCGTCAACAGTTACACAAAAAGAAGATTACGAGTCATACTTGGTTTTAAGGCGTTTGCTTGACAATGGAGTGACTTGCACATTCGACAAGTGGGCCAACAGTTGCCCAGATGTCGTGTTAGCCGACAACTTCGAAACAAAGATGACCCTGGAGCTCGGCGGTCGGCGCACCACAACCTACTCAGAAGCTTCCGATGCACCAACACGAGGAGGGTTTCTTTTGTTCACTAAGTTCGCCGGCGGGCCATTACTCGCAGTGTCGGACCGTAGAGGCGGAGGCAAAGGGCAGTCCGATGGGGAACCCAAATCACTCAACGCCGCACTTGGTTGACCGCTGAATATATTAATAATAATAATAATAATAATAATAATAATAATAATAATAATAATAATAATAATAATAATAATAATAATAATAATAATAATAATATTGCCGCATGCCTGGGACAATCTCCCTGTTTGGGTATGTGCCTTTCGGAACATTGGGTCTGAGAAGAAGAAGAGGCTTGGGTGCTACCACGGCAGCTCTGGTTGTGCGTCAGCTTCGGTGCCGTCTGTAGGTCTTTTAATCCGAGTAAATTCTGCTTTTCTACCTTTACTCGCGACATTTGTGGTGGAGGTGCTGGGTAATCCCATGCACTTCGAACCAGGCGAGTTTACCGACCCACGCGAGTGTCATCTGGAGACAACACCAGTGCACAAGTCAAGTCGCCGCATTCGAGGTCTACCACCAGAATTTGACCTGCTGGTGAAGCCTCCACGCGTAATGACAACCACTACGGCTTGCCAAACCAATGAGGGCAGCGGAGCCTTCTCGCCGCTGGTGGTGCACTTGCCGCACACACCACGGCCGTTCCACGGAGACATCTTCGAAGACGTCGAGGACTGGCTCTATCATTTCGATCGGGTCGCTGCGTTCAACGAGTGGGACGACACACGTAAGCTGAGAAGCGTTTACTGCTCCCTCAGAGAGTCGGCACAGGCGTGGTACGAAAACCACGCGCCTACATTTACAAGCTGGTTGGAGTTTCGGCGGCAATTGCTCGAAGACTTCAGAAATAGTGAGTGGAAGGAAAAGGCCGAGATTGCTCTACAGTCCAAGGCGCAAAAACCAAACGAGAGCGTCTCTATGTTCGTCGAGGACATGACGCGATTGTTTCGGCGAGCTGAGCCTGGTATGAGTGAAGCAAAGAAGGTCCGCCACCTGATGCGCGGTGTGAAGGAACAACTATTCGCTGGCCTTGTACGCAGCCAGCCAACAACGGTTGCTGACTTCATTCGGGAAGCGACCTCAATGGAGCGGGCCCTGCAGCAGCGCAACATGCAGTACGGGCGTCAAGCCAGTGTGGCCGCCTGCGCTTCAGCGGTCAACGATGAACACGCTCTCCGGGAGCTCGTGAGGAGCGTCGTGCGTGAGGAACTGCGGCTTCTTCAGCAGGGTGACTGTCGACCAACTTTCGCTGCCTTTACCGACGTCGTCCGAGACGAAGTTCGGTGAGCAACGGGACCCGCGGCACCGGCCGATGTTGCAAGCCCTGTTCGAACGTACATGAATGTGGATGTGTATCCTATGCTGGCTCCAACAGTGGAACATCGCACTTACACGGACGTGGTGCGCACGGTGACCTCGGCACCGCCCCAGGTGTTACCAACTGTGACACAGCCATTCGGACGCACGTTGAACCCGGCCACACGGTATGAACCAACACGTCTCGAACGGAAAGCGACCGTGTGGCGCACATCAGACAATCGGCCCCTGTGCTACCATTGTGGTGAAGAAGGCCACGTGTTCCGTCACTGCCCTTACCGCCGCCTGGGACTTCGCGGTTCTCGCCGAACGCACCTCGACCGCGCTACGGGGAACGACCCCGAGAAATCGAGGAGTACCTTTCCGCCCACGAGCTGACGCCAACTTCGCCCGCTACTCATCAGTCCCGAACGCCTACCCCTCGCAGGTACTCATCACCGATCCGTCCCGGCTCTCCTCGATCTGGCGGGAACCGGTCTCCGAGCCCACATCGGGGAAACTAAAACCAGCGACCTCCGGGGGTGAGGCCGCTGCGCATAAAGCTCAAGAACCTCCACCGACGCAACCACATCCGCATGACGACCCCCGAAATCGAACGTTTGAAGCGAACGAACTCCTTTCCGCCGACATCCCGGTCCTCGTCGACAAGCACTCGGCAACAGCTCTCGTCGATACCGGGGCTACCTATTCTGTTATTAGCTGGTCACTCGCGTCCAAGCTGCGTAAAGTAACGACGCCATGGTGTGGACCGCCAATCTGCACAGCTGGCGGCCACCTTGTTGTGCCGACTGGTGTGTGCACAGCCCGAATTCAAATTCAATGTTCAACTTTCCCCGGCTGTTTTGCCGTGCTGCGGGAGTGCTCGAAATAACTTATACTCGGTTTGGACTTTCTCCGCGAATACGGGGCCGTGATCGACTTGCGGGATCTTTTGGTTACGTTTTCGAACCCTCTGTCAGTCGACGACGAGAGGGAGCGCTCCAGGCCTGCGCTCCGAATTTGCGACGAGATTGTTACTTTACCTCCCCGAAGCAGTATGTTTGTTACTGTTGAGTGCGAGCAATCACCTGTCAGTTGCGGTATTGCCGAACAAAACGCTTCCCTGCTGCTCGACCGACAGGTCCTCGCAGCCCGTGGCCTCGTCGACATCAGCAACCAACGAACAAATACTGCTTACGAACTTCAGCCCGGAACACCAGCATTTATCACACAGAACAGCAGTTGCATACCTGGACGCAGTAAGCGACGAAGAAAGGAATCTTGTTCTAGGAGTCTTGTCCACGCAGAACGAATCGGGAAAGGTAGGCAAAATTGACATAAACCCTGACCTGCCGATGTCCCAACAGCAACAGCTTCGCGATGTTCTCAACTCGTTTGGCGACTGCTTTGCTGTAACGTCTAAAGTTCGACAAACAACCATCGCCAAGCATCGCATCATCACCGACGAACACGAGCGACCCATTCGCCAACACCCTTACCGAGTTTCAACGAAAGAACGCGAGGCTATTCGTCGCCAAGTGAAAGAAATGCTCCGAGACGACGTCATCCAGCCGTCGACAAGTCCTTGGGCATCCCCGGTCGTCCTTGCTGACAAGAAAGACGGTACTCTTCGTTTTTGCGTAGACTACCGGAAGCTCAACAAAGTTACGAAGAAAGACGTCTATCCTTTGCGCGTATTGATGACTCGTTGGATCGGTTGCGCCATGCTAGATTTTTCTCGTCTATTGATTTGCGCAGTGGTTATTGGTAAATTGAAGTAGATGAACGAGACCGCGAAAAAACAGCTTTCGTTACTCCGGACGGCCTCTACGAATTTAAGGTCCTGCCGTTTGGTTTGTGCTCCGCCCCGGCCACTTTCCAGCGGATGATGGACACTGTTCTATCTGGACTAAAGTGGCAGACGTGCCTTGTATACTTGGACGACGTGGTAGTGTTTTCTCGAATGTTGGAAGAGCACCTAGTGCGTCTGAGAGCAGTTCTTGAGGCCATCCGATCCGCCCAACTGTCGTTAAAACCAGAGAAGTGCCATTTTGGGTACGAAAAGCTGAAGTTTTTGGGCCACCTCGTCAGCTTCCAAGGCGTCCGCCCTGACCCCGACAAGACTGCTGCTGTCGCCGCTTTCCCGACACCAAGCGACAAAAATGCCGTACACCGTTTTCTAGGCCTCTGCGCGTACTATCTTCGCTTTGTGGAGAACTTTTCCGATATAGCGGAGCCGTTAACTCGCCTAACAAAGAATGATGTGCAGTTCAGTTGGGGCCCGAAAGAGTGCAGCGTTCGACGAACTGAAAAGTTGGTTGCAGACTCCACTTGTGCTCGGCCACTTTGACGAGGACGCTGACACTGAACTGCATACTGACGCAAGCAACATCGGGTTAGGTGCAGTGCTTGTACAGTGGCAAGATGGTGTAGAGCGGGTTATCGCTAATGCGAGCCGTACTCTGTCACGCGCCGAAGCCAACTACTCTACAACTGCTTGGCTGTCGTGTGGGCCGTCACCAAATTTCGGCCATATCTCTATGGACGACATTTCAAGGTGGCTACTGACCATCACTCTCTCTGCTGGTTGGCCAACCTGAAAGACCCGTCTGGACGTCTCGCTCGTTGGAGTCTCCGGCTACAGGAGTTCGATGTCAGTGTCGTCTACAAGTCCGGCAAAAAACACAGCGACGCAGACTGCCTCTCCCGCGCTCCAATCGATAAAATCTCTACCGAAGAAGACGATGATGGCGGCTTTCTTGGAGCCATCACTCCTTCTGACCTTGCTCAAGACCAACGAAATGACCCGGAACTTCGCCCAGTCATCCATTACCTCGAAGGGTGTACCTCTCAGCTACCCAGATCTTTCGCACGCAGCGGTACATCGTTTTGTCTGGGTAACAACATCCTGTATAAAAAGAATTTCGATGCCACGGAAACAACATACTTGCTCGTTCCACCAAGAAAACTACGTGCAGAAATTCTGCAGCCCTGTCACGATGAACCGTCTTCCGGGCATCTCGGCTTTGCCCGTACCTTAGCCCGCATACGTCTACGGTATTACTGGCCGAAGCTTGCGGTTGATGTCAAGCAGTACGTACAAACTTGCCGAGACTACCAGAGGCGGAAAACGCCGCCCGAAAAGCCCGCCGGTCTACTCCAACCGGTTGACCCTCCGAAAGTACCGTTTCAGCAGAACGGTATGGATCTTCTGGGGCCTTTTCCTTTGTCATCCTCCGGCAACAGATGGATCGTCGTCGCTACGGACTACTTAATGCGTTACTGTGAAACAAAGGCCCTTACCCGAAGCACGGCCACAGAAGTTGCCAAGTTCTTTATCCAGAACATCGTCCTTCATCATGGTGCCCCGACAGTTGTCATCACGGACAAGGGAGCTGCGTTCACAGCACAATTTCTTAAAGAAGGGTTACATCTCAGCTGCACAAACCACCGGAGGACAACCGCCTACCACCCGCAGGCGAACGGACTAGCGGAGAGGCTAAATAAGACCATTGCCCACATGCTCTCTATGTACGTTGACGTCGACCACCGGAATTGGGATGCCATACTACCATACGTGACCTTCGCCTACAATACGGCGGCGCAGGAAACAACACGGTTTACCCTGTTTCGCTTGGTGCATGGTCGAGACGTCCTGACAGTGTTGGACTCCATGCTTTTACCTGACGACTGCTCTGTCGTCACCACAGACGCCGAAGAAATCGCACAGCGTGCAGAGGCCACACGGCAGCTGGCTCGCCAGCGCATTCGATGCCAGCAAGTAAACGATGCCCGGAGGTATAATGCGCGTCACAGGGAGGTTACATATCGATCAGGAGACCTCGTCTGGGTGTGGAGCCCTGTTCGCCGGAAGAGTTATTCCGAAAAATTGATGCGTCGCTACTTTGGACCGTACGAGGTTCAGCGCCAGACAAGCGACGTGAACTACGAAGTTCTTCCTGAGGGCACGGTACGTTCTCGTCGCACCACGTCACAGTCGGATGTCGTCCACGTAGCACGAATGAAGCCGTACTACACCCGCTCGACTGAATCTTGAACTGCTGTGTTTGCCGTACGACTCTCAGGACCATAAATCGGGACGTTGCACCGGGACGATGCTTTCTCAGGAGAGAGGGTAATGCCGCATGCCTGGGACAATCTCCCTGTTTGGGTATGTGCCTTTCGGAACATTGGGTCTGAGAAGAAGAAGAGGCTTGGGTGCTAAGCTCTGGTTGTGCGTCAGCTTCGGTGCCGTCTGTAGGTCTTTTAAGCCGAGTAAATACTGCTTTTCTACCTTTACTCGTGACAATATTATTAATACTAATAATAATAATATTAATAATAATAATAATAATAATAATAATAATAATAATGATAATATTCAATGAATCAATCAATCAATCAACCTTTATTTTGTATGCCCAGGAACAACCCTAAGGTCTTGGTGCTGGCACACCATATACAAAACATTAATAAAAGGAACGTAGAACAGCACGGCACAAGACACAATATCCTCGATATGACAGAAAAAATAAAGTAAAAATACTTAGAGAAATTTAGAAAAAAAGCAAAAAAAAACAGTGTTGCAAGCTATGGCCCTAGGCCAGCGAAACGTTCAAGGCACTTGAGAAAAGGAAATATACAACAAAATACACAGTGCATATGATAGAGACAGAGTGTACATATAAAACGAGAGTTTAGATTTCTGAAAAGTTACACTGCAATAAAGTATTAGCGTAAAACGAGCGATGCCTTTGCAATGTCCCATCTTGTCGAGATACACAAAAAACATAGCAACACGTTTGACAGAAAAATAGCGAAAAAAGAATGGCAGGATTACAGACATAAATGATCAGACCAACAAATCGCAGAGATAATAAAAATGACGAATGAATCACCCAATTAATTGTTTAATAGTGTTTACAGGAACGATGTGCTGGTGCGGAAAGAAAAGTGCATACCTCAG